>NC_090203.1:12148690-12356190 GCF_033026475.1 Channa argus | reverse complement strand
CATCAGTGAAACTGTGGCTTATTTTTGCACCTTTCTTTGAATCAAAACTTTACTTAGTTTCTGCACTTTATGGGTTCAGCACACTATGCATTCCCCTTGATTACTCATATTTGTCATGTCACAGATGGCCTAATGTTTGTACTGTATTTAAAGCCTTAAATTTGTAATCTGTCCAATTGTTAGATTTATGATTAGGTGTAATTGCACTTCCTTCAAATACTCACATGATACGTATTTTGTTATTTTTAACTATTTACATAAAGATTGAAATACTAGATATATGTGGAAATGTAAGTGTACTATAAGGTTTATGTTATGGCAAAAAGTTGAGATTGCCGTCCATTTAATTTTGTTTTTTTGTTTGGATGAGTTAAATGAATAAAATCATGTAAAAATGACATCATTACTCAACACGAGTATAAAACTTTAATACTTTGAGTAGCATGTTTTCCAAACATGTTAGTAATTTTTGCAAAAGTTATAACAATTCTTAGTGATTGCATCAAAATGTGCATGAATGAGAATTAACATCTGCACAGGCCTAAGTATACAATATCTTCCTGGGTTATATTGTGTACTGCAATGTGTTTATTTTTATTTTTTACAACATTTTTTGCAAAGGAAAATGTATTTCTGATTATGATAATTATATAAGTGTTGCAATCACATTTTAAATACAGTATATTGTTTCATACTTAAAATCCAGTTTAGGCCTACGGTATTTTAGCTTTAATTAACACATTTGGTCCAAGTATTTTGCACTTAAAAGTGGCACAAAAAATCAAAAGCATTTAAGGTTTGTAATATCAGGGAGCTTCAGTAGAGCCACCTTAGATAAAAAAAACTGTACTGGCAATAAGTTAGCCCCACTGCAAAAAGCACAAATAAAAGCAGACTAAAAAAACAGAGAACACCACAAATGGCCCCTCTTAAAGAAAACATTTAAACTTGTCACAATAAGAAAAGGACAAATGTTGCTAAAGAAGTGTCACGATGGCCATGACAATGTGACAGTGAGCCAGCATGCACAATACCATGACACTGAAACTGAAGCACCTACATGAAATTTAGTCAGCATCGACATTCTTTACACCTGTGATTTTCCTACTGTCACATGCAAACAGTACAGATGTTTTACTTTGGGCATTTGTTTGAAAGGTGACTAACCACAGCCACCAGAAAAGGCTAAAAAAGGCCACTGAACTGGCTAGGCTTCAGTTGGCACATTTAACCCCCAAGTGCTTCATTGCAGCTGCTTAGCCTGAGTTTGTAAAACTACATAAATGTGAAGCTGGTAGTTAAATCTAAAAAAAAAAATGTTTATTCCAGCCCTCTGGAAACAAAGATGAAATAAAATCTATGTTCTATCACTCTCCTGTGCCTCCCTGTGCTCTTATTCACTCCTGTGGCCCATCTGTGTGGTGACCAGCATGTGATAGACTCCCTTCTTTGCCAGCAACTGTTGATGCGTCCCCTGTTCCACCACCACTCCACCCTGAAATACTACAATACGGTCAGCGTTCTGGATGGTGGACAGACGGTGGGCTACAATAATGCACGTCCTCCCCTTCCTGGCGTGGTCTAGTGCCTCCTGCACTACCTGCAGCGACAGAAGAACAACGTTAGGTCAAACATGTAGGTCTCTTCTCTTAATATTCACAGTGATGAAAACATAGTTATGATAAGTTTTTAAGATTGAAAAACAGATTGTTAACCACGACTGTAATTTAGAATCCTTGCTCTGTGTTTTTTTTTTTTTCGAAACATTTATATTGCCACAAGTTTCATTAAGTATAATTTTGGTTACACTTGTGTTTACATCTTCTTGCTCTAACTTACGCCAGGATCATTTATGGGAGATTAATTCTGTCCTAGTTACCATGTTCAGTCACTGTGCATGTTTCTTAATCCTTGTTCTCACCCTGAGGAGTGTCTGTAGAAGGAAGAAAAGTTAAACACTCACCTTCTCACTCTCTGTGTCAAGTGCAGAAGTGGCCTCATCCAGCAGCAACAGTTTTGGGTTGCGGAGGATGGCTCGGGCGATGGCTATACGCTGCTTCTGTCCCCCTGACAGCTGCGTTCCCTTATCACCTGCCTGAGTGTTGTACCTCTGCTCAGACAAACAAAAAGAGGATCATTACTGTATAATGACAGAAGCATCCTATAATCCCCAAATCTTATGAGCAGTTTTCCTTTTTAAATATCAAAGAAAAATAACATTTTAAGGGTCTGTTATGTCCCGCTAACCTCTCAGTTTTTCTTTTACTTAGCATTTATTAATTTATGCATATAAGCAGTTTATAATTGAGAGATCGGCTGCATTCAATCCTAAGTAAAATATTCATCTATTATTTAATATTTATTGAAAACTAAATAAACACCAATCAGGCATAACATTATGACCACCTGTGCAATTTAATGCAATCCAATACAGTGGCTCTACCATGAATTCTGCTTTTACAAGGGTATAATTTCTCAATTATAAGAAGAGGTGGTTCCAATGTTTTGGCCACCTATTCATATAAATTTCAGGAACTTACTTAGAAAATTCTTAAGAAATTATGATTATGTAAAGCAAAGCATTAGCAGTGATCTTAATTAGTTTAAAATGATTGCATTGTTTTCTGTGGATTATCGAGAGTAACAAGGGCAAAAAGAGATCACTGGTAACAGAGATATTCTTTAATTCTTAGTAATTTAGCTCAGTGATTCTTTAACATTGGATAAACGATTCACTGTTGTTATATGTTCACTGCCGCACTGACTGAAACTTTATCGAAATTCTAGCTATCTGTCTGACTAAGGGCCTTCACATGCTGTAAAGATAAATAAATCCATAAAAAATCAATAAAAAAGATATGAAAGTAAAGCTAATCACATTGGCAGATCACTTCAGCTTTTATCTCATCCTGCTGCTAAGCTCTTGAGCAGCTCCTCAAAGAGCGAACATGTACATTATAGTGGCTCCCCATCAATTAAAAGATCCATTTCAAGATTCTTGTGATGACCTACGGAGCCCTACATGGTCAGGGACCTGAGTACATTAGAAATCTCCTTCCACATGAACATCATCAGCAGATCTGTAAGGTCCTCTGATCAGGAGTTACTGATTTTTAATCACTCCAGACTAAAAACTAAAGGAGACATGTGTTTGTGGTTCTGGAACTCTTAAATTCTCTTCTGTTGGACTTGAGATCTGTAGACTAAATTAGGGATTTTTAAAAAAGCATTTTAAAAAAGCAGGTCCAAACCCCCTTTTTTAGTAGTTAGTGATTGTTTCTATTCAAAATTTGTTATATGTATTTTTCCGCTTTTTATTTATTTGCATTGTGAGGCATGTTGAGACATCTGACCTAAAAAGGTGCTATATTAAATAACTTTTCTTACTTATGATAAATTTGGTCAGCACTACTGAAACATCAGGACAGGACAGCTGTTACCTCTGGCAGGGTTTCTACAAAGTTGTGGATGTTGGCAGCTTTAGCAGCTGCCACTATTTCCTCCATGGTCACTGTGCGGCTGTTGTCTCCGTAGGCGATGTTTTCAGCTAAAGTGCAGTCGAACAGCACGGGCTCCTGGGACACGATGCCTATCTGGGATCTCAACCAGTGGATATTCAGGTCTTTGGCGTTTATATTGTCCAGAATCTGAAGGGAGAAATAACATTACTGCATAAATAAGTGGGGCTGGATTTATTTTTTACTCACTCAACTGTTGGCATTTTATCAGCTTTCAACATCAGCACTGAGTTGAATTTGTGTTTCTAGCCACTGACGGAAATATATGTCTCTGTTGCTGTCAAAAAGCTCTAAAGTCTTCAGCAGTTAGCTGGTAACTTGTCTGCTGTTTGGTCCTGAGTAGTCACCCAAAAATTTCAAAATACATATCTCTTGTTGATCGAGAAGAGCAGCTCAGGACCATGATGGAGACAAACACTACTCTGATCACATGAGAGACAAAGAAAGGGTCATACATTTTAGGGTTTTCTCTCTCCCAAGACTCTCAGTGCAGTAATTTCTATCAAGATTAACAGAACAGTTTACTGCAGCAATGGGAGATAAAAACTCACACGCTACATAGATCTCAGAACCTCTCAAGGTTCATGTCTAATCAGTACAATGCTGTAAAGCAGTCATAAACACAGTGGCGAGCTATTTATTAACTGACTGTGCTGTAGGTGAAGAGGCAGTGTTTGACAGAGCGGTGGGGGTGTGTGTGTTTGTCTTCTCACCACTCTGCCTTCTCTGGGGTCATAGAACCTCTCCAGCAGCTGGATGGTGGTGCTCTTCCCACAGCCGCTGCTCCCCACCAAAGCCAGCGTCTCCCCTTTCTTCACCTTAAGGTTCAGCCCTTGGAGGATGGGCACATCCGGACGTGATGGGTAGTTGAACTTAACACTCTCGAAACATACGTTACCTTCAAATTTGACCTGCGGCAAATAGAGAGGAGAGGGATATGTTAGCACATGTGTGAAGAACTGTATCATGTTTGGTATTTGGGGCTTTGCATTATGTACCGGGAACTCTCCCCTCTGTGAAAGATTATCAATCGCAGGCTCTCTGTTCATCAGCATCATGAGGTGCGCAGCTGACAATTTGGCCTTGGCATAGTTTGGAGCAAAGGAGTTGGCCTCTCCAACAGCCATGGCACCATACAGAACAGCAGAAATCACACTAAAAGAGAAAATTAAATTACAAATCAAGTGAGCACCAGTTTTACATTAGTGACATGTAATACATCACCCTCACTCTTTGGTCCTTTTGTGATACAAGTCTGTTCAGTTTGTCCAAGTAAAATGGTGAATTAAAGCAATTAAGGTGTGTGAAGCTTATTGAAAAATGAAGCACATCATTATAATTTCAAATCTTACTCATAGACAAACTATCACCTTGTCAGTTGTATTCTTTTTCTTTTATTCTCTTTTTATAGTGGTGTTAAAGTGTAGATAAAATTCTACCAATTATTGAATAGAAAAAGAACATTTACTTCTAAGCGTTCTTTTAGCCATCTGAAGTTAATGGTTTCCATAGGATTCATTTTACTAGCTTTGGCAACCTCCCAATTTCCCTCTGATGCTCCCAGTAGGTCAAAGTTCTCAGTTATCCTGTTAAATATCTCTACATATACCATATCAGCACACAAGATGATACTTCCCACTGAATCATCCTGACTTCTGATCAACCGATATATATCAATATAGAAAGCAATATTTTAGTAAAGTAATGAAAACTGAAAAGAGCAAATTTCTAAAATATCAATACTAATAATTTACCATTATTTATCTTTTATTTTAACTTTGATTAATATTTCTTTAAGGAAACAGCACACTGCAGTATCTGAACATGCAATAAATATTATATAGATGGAAAAGATATTCATTTGTTTTACTGTTTTTGCCAGTTCAATATAAGGGAAAGCAAACTTTTGCAGCCAACTGTATTTGTTGGTAATTACCAAATGTCAGCATGCTAACATGCCAAACTAAGATTGTGAACATTGTAAACATTACACCTGCTAATGGTACCATGCTAAGATTAGCATTCACGGAGCTGCTGGCTTCTGCAGCCTCACACTCTTGTTTTTGAAATACTGCCGTAAATATTCTGTAAGTGCAAGTTTAAAAACATACATCATGCTAAAAAGCGCAGCATGACACACAAGTTTAATAGTTTTATGGTCCTGGAGAAGCTCAATCTACAATGTATTTTGGACTCTGAGTACAGTCAGAATATAAAGCGGTGGCTTCTCCTCACGATGACAGCACTCTGTCTATTGGATCACCAAAAGTACTTCTATGACCACATAATGGCCACCCATTCACAAATAAACTCTACTCTCTTCTGCACTCAAATGGTTTGTTGCTGACTGTTTACTCACAGGAATACCCCCTCCACATCCATCCTATTTTCCTGAATTAGCCAAGCTCCGAATCGGAAACAACCTGCGTAGGCAAAGTAGATCATGGCCTGGGAGAAGGAATAGGTGATACCATATATGTGGGCCTTTTTCTTGGCATTCCTGTAGAGAAAAAGACACACGGATGGCATTAGACAGAACAAGTCAATAACATATGCTGAATATAAATCCATTTCTTATATCCCATGGGGATATGTGGTTTAAATAATGTCACTACTCGTACTTGTATGGAACTTCAAGGTTTTCCTGATACAAAGACTCAAACTTGGGTTCTCTGCTGAGTGAGGCGACAGTACGGATATTTTCAATGGCCTCTGTAGCGATCTACAAAAACACATCAACATAATCATCATATTACAGTATACCACCACATCAAGGGTTTAAAAATGGTGCTCACCCTTTGTGAGTAATAAAACAGGAGTCCCACTCATTCACCTTTCCAGCCTTCTCCAGCTCCTTCTTGTCTTCAGCAGCGTGGCCGGTGAGCAGCTTGATCTCTGCAGCTCCAGCAAGGGCCATGATGGGCACCACAGCCAGGATGAGCAGGGTGAGCTCCCAGCCATACACGAAGGAGATGACCATACTAGTGCCCAAGTTGGAAATGTTCTGAGCGAGTGTGGCCAGTCGTACTCCTGTAGCCTGAGCACATGTGAAAGATGGGGGGGGAAAAAAAAACAAAAAAATTTAAAGAGCACAGATTTTATAAGAGAAGATATTGTGGTAGTCTTGGGAGGCTGCTGTCAAGGCTTACCCCTTGCACTTGTGCAGCATCTGTGGCAAGTCTTGTGGTGAGTGCTCCAACACTGTTTTTGGGGTTGTCAAACCAACCGAGGTCCTACAAGAACACTGGGATTAATATTTTCTATTGTCCATGAAAATAAATAGTAGTTATTCACTTAGAAATAAATGTTTAATATACAGCAGCAATCTAAAATGTTACCATTTTAAACTTGGGTACCATATTATACACACATTTTAGTTGTAGATTAAAGGCCAGAAAAACATAAAATACAAATTTCTAAATTAGCAACAAAGTTAAAGTTTGTATCAATACACGTTGTTATTTAGTCTTTTAAACCTCTTCAGGACTGTGTGGTTGTGATTTTACTGACAGTGAAGGCAACACGTTTAGATTTAAATGTTGTTAAACTATGACTGGTCCGGGGAAGGACAGGTACCAGGCCAGCCTTGCCAGTCGAGCCAAATATCAAAACAATCATTTCCACTCTGGGTATCTCACCCTCAGGTTTCTTCCAGAACTGACTGAAAAAGTGATCCAACAAATATAAAGCAGGTTCTCTAATAGAAGCTTGTTTAGGTTTCACAGTTGCTGAACGCACCTGTCTCATCATGGACTTAAAGGCACAGAGTCTCAGTTTTAAAGTCAGAATCTCCCCAGATTTACCGAAGCAGAAACCCTGTAAAAGATTTACAGACAGAGGACATTGGTGTTTGTGAGTGTACCATTCGCTTTAAGTTTAGGTTAGTGGTAATCATCTTTACTTTTAAGGTGGCGCCATGGATCATTGATTAGGACCTTGGGTATTTTTAAATGTTTTGTGTGCATTATGTTACTGTGATGGAAAATCAAGTATTATCAAATGATGATTACATTTAATCCTTAGCATTTTACCTAGTTATAATAGCAACTTGTACTCAGTGTACTTTTGAAGAATGTTTAAAAGATTGTATGTTGTTCAAACATCGTCTCATATATGTGTTTTGTCTTGAAGTGTTTTCAGAACTGCTCCATGGTCACTTATTGTCTAACAGCAGACTATCACACACTGTAGTGACCCAGAGTCACTTCATGTTCACAGCTGCTCATCAAAGTGCTGAAAAGGGAAAAGGTTTCCATAAAAGGTGAAAAGGGCTGGGGGCAGTAGCCTGAGGGTGGAGAATGTTCTGCCTAGCAACAGAAAGTTATAAAACTAATGTGTGATGTATGAATTTTAGAACTGCATAGGATGGAGAATTGAAATTCTGTCAATGTACTTCTCTCTTGCAAGACAATGATGTCTTTTAGGGTGAGGTGTCTAAGACCAGATATTGTCATTTTTTCCATAACAGTTACTCAAACCGGTATATCGTCCTGTTGCTCTTGCCCTAGTAATAATAAAGAACTCGAAGAGCCTGGGCTTGCAGCACATCAAAGCCAGTCTCCCACACTCCTTCAACGCTTCCAATTTCTCTACAGCACTTACCTTTTGCCACATTTTGCCATGTTACAGCCTTATTCCAAAATGGAATCAATTCATTATTTTTCTCAAAATTCTACATACAATATCCCATAATGATAACGTGAAAGAAGTTCTTGAGATCTTTGCAAATGTATTAAAAATAAAAAATGAAAAAAAAAGTACATAAGTTTTGATGGCCTTAGCCATGACACTCAAAATTCAGCTATGGTGCATCCTGTTTCCACTGATCATCCTTAAGATGTTTCTACAACTTGATTGGAGTCCACCTGTAGGAAATTCAGCTAGATCGCAGACTTAAAATTGATCTCTGGAGAGATCGGAAAATGGCTGTTGACCAATGCTCCTTATCCAACCTGATGGAGCTTGAGAGGTACTGCAAAGAAGAATGGGAGAAACTGCTCCAAAAAAAGGTGGGCCAAGCTTGTAGCATCATATTCAAAAAGACAGAGGCTGTAATTGGTGCTAAAGTATCTTCAACAAAGTGTTATTAGAATACTTAAAATCGTTACCCAAATCGTTCCACGGACGATGCCATCTCCACGACCCTCCATCTGGCCCTCACCCACCTGGACAATAAGGACTCATACGTACGAATGCTGTTCATTGACTTCAGCTCAGCTCAGCATTCAACACAATCATCCCTCAGCACCTGATCGAGAAATTGAGCATACTGGGCCTGAACACCTCCCTCTGCAACTGGATTCTGGACTTCCTGACTGGGAGACCCCAGTCAGTCCGGATCGGGAAAAACATCTCCAGCACCACCACACTGAGCACTGGAGCCCCTCAGGGCTGTGTGCTCAGCCCTCTGTTGTTCACTCTGTTGACGCACGACTGTGTAGCAATGCACAGCTCAAACCACATAGTCAAGTTTGCCGATGACAAGACCGTGGTGGGTCTAATCAGCAAGAACGACGAGTCAGCTTACAGAGAGGAGGTGCAACGATTAACAGCCTGGTGTGGAGCAAACAACCTGTCTCTGAACATTGACAAAACTAAAGAGATGGTTGTGGACTTCAGGAGAGCACAGAGCGACCATTCTCCATTGATCATCGATGGATCCTCAGTGGAGATAGTCAAGAGCACCAAATTCCTTGGTGTTCATCTGGCGGACAACCTCACCTGGTCATCCATCACCAAAAAGGCCCAGCAGCGTCTCTACTTCCTGAGAAGGCTGAGGAAAGCCCATCTCCCTCCCCCCATCCTGACCATGTTCTACAGAGGGACCATTGAGAGCATCCTGAGCAGCTGCATCACTGCCTGGTTTGGGAACTGCACCGTCGCGGATCGCAAGACCCTACAGAGGATAGTGAGGACAGCTGAGAAGATCATCGGAGTCTCTCTGCCCTCTATTATGCACATTTACACAACACGATGCATCCGCAAAGCCAACAGCATTGTGGACGACCCCACACACCCATCACACACACTCTTCACACTCCTGCCATCAGGAAAGAGGTTCCGAAGCATTCGGGCCACCACATCCAGACTATGCAACAGTTTTTTCCCGCAAGCCATAAGGCTCCTCAACACACAAAACTGAAATAGAACTTAAACACACTACAAACCGAACTCAGCACATTCTCATCACTCACTACTCATCTCATTCCACCACCACTTATTTATTATTTATTTACTTTTATCATTCTACATTTACCGCACTACACTGTTTACCTGCTGTTTTTTGCACATTCCAATGCAATTGCACTGTTTACATGCTGGACATTTAAATGCACTATACCGTTTACATGCTGCTCTTTTTTTACACCCCTAGCACACTTGACTGTCCATTTTAAAATAAGGCTGTAACATAAGAAAATGTGGAAAAAGGGGAATACTTTCTGGATGAACTGGATGTGATGAAGCTCTAGATTTCAGCCATGCCTATTCCAAGCAAATTGGTTACCAAACTAGGACTTTGTCAATCCATCTGTTATTGGATTACGGACTATCAGACAGTTAGGCTAGGCTGTCACCTGTCTCATCAATATTCACACTCAGCACTGGCACCCCATAGGCCTGTTTGTTGAGCCCCATTCTTTAAGCGCTTCACACACACAATGTTCTGAAGCTGCTGCAGCAGGGATTATATATCAGTTCACTTGGCTCATCTCTGCTCCCTGCCCAACAAAATGGATGGGCTGATATGGACTTTCCATGTTCTGCTGTCCTCTGTTTCACTGAAACCTGACCCTGTGTAGCCATCCACTGTAGCTGCCAGGTTTTTAGCTCCACCGAGAAGACCATTGGCCATTGGGAAGAACGAGAGGAGGTGGAATCTGCTTGAAGGTTGGTGTACTAATGTTTAGCAGATCGTGTAGCCCGTACCTAGAAACTTTGTTTGTAAACTTTAAACCATTTCATTCTTCTTGATAATTTTCCTAATTTTTACTGGTTGGTGTTTGCATCCCACCGCAGGCCTGTAAGTGACGCGCTGTAGCAATCAGTCCAGAAAATTACCATCGTAGACTGAACTCTATTTTCACTGTATTTGCTGATTTTAACAAAGCATATGTTAACTATGAACTGCCTAACATAAATTGCTCCTCCAGAATACACTGGACCACTACACTGTACTGAAAGGCGCATATTGGTCTGTCCCCACTGAAATCCTGGATGAACTGACTGACATTGTAACATCTTATGTCAGTTTTTATTGTGTGCGCCAACCTGTGCGGTGTGGTGCAGTCAACACAACCGGGAGCTGAACATGCTCAAGACACTGCATCCCTTCATCTTGGGGTCCACTGTTTCTTATGTTGTCTGTATTGTTATTATTATTATTATTATTACTATCAGTGCTGTTTTAATGTTATTTTTTTCTCTGCAGTTGTCATTGTTATGTTGTCTATACTGTTACTCTTTGAACATGTCCTTGAATGTTACCATAGCAAATTCCTTGTACTTGTTTATTATTGAGTAAAATGTTGCTTCTTGCCAAGAGTTAATGTTCCATCCAGTAAATATACATCACCATTATATAACTTTTAAACAAATTAAACATTAAGAGTTTATTACAATTAGAAAAAGGTGGTAAGCTATTTGTTTTCTCATGTTCATGCTTAACACTCACCATCTCTAGGCTGTATAGCTTTGAAATGATCAGACATAAGTGTATCAACCTTCTCATCTAACGCTCTTTTTTCTATGAGGCCAATGTAAGTCAACATGAATGTGTGTTTACATACCTGTAGAAACATGGTGACAAAGGATACAGCTCCAATAACAGCAAACATAAGGGAGAAAAATGTGGATTTTGCCCTCACAATATCATGATTGTGCTCTGTAAACACCTGAGGAAAAAAATAATTCATATCTTACTACAATATTTCACAAATGCTGGGTAACAAGTAACATTGACATTTATGGAACGCGCGTGCAGTAAAAGTAACCTACGGTGATGATCTTGGAGAAGATGACGGCGAACAGTGGCTGCATTACTCCATTGATTATGGCACAGATGGTTCCCAGTATAATATATGGCCACTCAGGAAGGTTGAGACGAAACACTTTGAGGAACGACACAGGGGGAACCTTTTCATCCTGCAGAAAGAGGGACAAAGAGCTGATTCAAAGTCATGAGACAGGGCTACAGAAACAACAAAAATATTGAATATAATATTAAAAATGTATGATGTTGATTCTTACAGGTAAACCACAGTGGCACCAGGAGGTTTTTCCAAATAAGTAATATTAACTTGCACACAATTAGTGTTACAAGAGCTATATTGATAGCTGAGGATATTTGAAATACCACCTGCACTGAAAACATCTGCCTGTGTTGGCTACCATAAAAAGTAACATATCAGACGTTGGTTTGAAACAGAGCCTTTAACAGCAGGTACGTTTAGGACAGTACAAAAACATATAGACAAGAGCAGCTCTACACCATCTCATCTACAGTACATGCAAATAAATCTAAGCATGTTTGGGTTTAAAGAAATGCAATTAACAAAGCACCTTAATGGACCCAGTTCCAACTTCTCCACTATTAAACCTCACACCAAATCGGTTTCTTTTTTATTTTAAACACATGAGGGATTTAGCAAATTGCATAGTTAGAAATAAAGACAATTACTACAAATCTACTGATCTAAAGAAATCTGAGGAAATAAAACTGTGATAAACTGCATTTAAGGATCATAGATGGATGTTTCATCTGTTGAAGTGCTGCACCGCAGCTCACCTCTTCTGTCTTGTCTGTTTCATGCTTGGTCTTTTCTTTCTCCTCTGTCCCTCCCTCTGAGACAGTGAAGGATGAGCCTCTTGTGGACTTCCTCCTGTACAGAGAGGACCCAGAGAAGGACTTGGCTGACAGGCTTTTTTCATCGACAGACAGCTCATGGTCTGCTTCCTCCCCCTCCCTGACTTGCTGAAAGGTCTGTGACAAGACAAATGCGACAAACAACATCAATGTCTGAGAAAACTGTTTTCCTTGAGGTCCAGTCTAACATAGGATGTGCCAAAGAGCATGTGTTACCTGCATGGTGACCAGTGTGTGGTAGACACCCTGTTTCTCCATCAGCTCACCGTGAGTCCCTAGCTCTGCAACTGCACCTTTCTGGAAACCAGCGATGACGTCAGCATTTCTAATGGTTGACAGGCGATGGGCCACAATGATAGTGGTACGTCCCAGTCGGGCCTGGACATAAAGACATGTCTGATTTGAGTGTCTATGCTGACATTTAAAACATAGAATAAGAACATCTATATACATGTTTAACAAACGTGTTTGCAGCCGGGTTTAATGTTAATGACAGGGCTAAAACTCTGCCAGATTGCTAAGGCTGCACTTAGCCATGTGAACATGCATTCTTCTATGTTCAAAATGACTATAATATACTAATGTCTACAGTGTGGTGTTAACATAATCAATACTAAACACCATGTGACCCTGAGGCTGATGGGAATCTAATTAGTTGTGCAAATATTTAGGCAAAGATTTAGATACAGTCATATTTGACTTGCTGGCGGCACTACGGATAGGTCAGAAAATCATCAGAGCTCCCAGGATTTAACCTCTGGGCATGATGATTATCTATACTAAAGTTGATGTATATTGATCCAATATTTGTCAAGATCAACATGCGGGAACAGCTCTGGGCTCTAGAGTACTGGCCACACTTGGTTTACAGGATCCTGTGACACTTTGTTGAAAAATACTTTTTACCAATCCTTGTGAAATAGTGAATACATGTTTGGAGATTACATGCTGAAATTATTTTCAGATCAGAATTTGGTTCATTAGATCCAAATGAATTTGTAAAGTATATGAAGTATAGATTTACGTTATTTTATCCCAATGACAATGCTGTAAGCTCCGGGCAAGAAGAGGTCTGGTGTGCACGCTGTATTCACAAAAAGACACGAAAGCAGGAGGAAGCTTGTAGAAGTTACACTGAGACCTTCCCAGTGTTGTTGACAATTGTGGAGAATGGCTAAATGAATAGGGCACCATCCTATTGTTGAAACAACATTATTATATTTCAGTCTGGACCACAGTGGTGGACAGACAGACAACCCTGCCATCCACTGAATCACTAGCACTTTTAAAAAGAAGTACAGAACAAAGTAGAGCAGAGCATGTTCCTCTGTATGTGTTTGTACCTTGTCTAGTGCAGCTTGCACAATGGTCTCACTCTCTGCATCAAGAGCAGATGTGGCCTCATCCAGCAGAAGGATTTTGGGGTTGCGGACCAGAGCTCGAGCGATGGCAATCCTCTGCTTCTGTCCTCCACTCATTTGAGTACCTCGGTCTCCAACCAGCGTCTCAAACTTCTGCTCAACAATAAGTTCCAGC
Source organism: Channa argus (assembly GCF_033026475.1). Classification (NCBI taxonomy): domain Eukaryota; kingdom Metazoa; phylum Chordata; class Actinopteri; order Anabantiformes; family Channidae; genus Channa; species Channa argus. The sequence goes on along the minus strand of NC_090203.1, from coordinate 12,342,273 downwards.
ATTAGCAAGTGTGTTGGACAGAGTTACATGGGTCGGGGAGTCATAAATGAAGTCATACATCGGGCAGGTACATAATGAAGTCATAAGCGTTAGCCTCTTTGGCAGCTTGTTCAATGTCCTGCTGCGTCACGTCTGGTCGGCCGTATCTGATGTTCTCAGTGATGGTGGTAGCAAAGAGGATTGGCTCCTGACTCACCACTCCGATCATGTCTCTCAGGTAGCGGATGTTAAGAGACCGAATGTCGTGATCATCAATAGATACCTAACAAGCAACCAAACAGACACACACTTATAAGTACATAAACTAATTTCCATATTTTGGAAAGCTTCTATAAGGTCATTATTCCTGGTTTTACTTTTGTAAAGTAAATTAAAACTCATGAAAAGGGTGTACTGTGTATGATGTGCAGTAAATAGGTAAATAAAGCACATTCCTCCTTTCTGATTCTGATTCACCATTAGGTGTCAAACAGTCTAGATGAACTTTGGGTAAGGCAGGCAACAAATTTTGACAAGAAGAATTTTAAAAATGCTCTTTTTAAAGCCCTATAGTGACAAAACCAGTCAGCTCTTAAAGTATAGATGTGAAGACAGTGCAGTGTCACTTACAGATCCTTCCTGAGGATCGTAGAACCTCTGCAGCAGCTGGATCGTGGTGCTTTTACCACAGCCACTGCTCCCCACTAAGGCAATGGTCTGTCCGCTTTTCACACTCAGAGACATGTTATTTAATATCTAAAACAACAATAAAAATGTAATTAATGACAGACAGTTTGAAGTAATGTTATGTCTCAAGCTCTCTATTCGAGTATAGTACTGTGTCTGTGGGGAACAAACTTTGACATCTGGCCTCGAGGGGTAGTTGAAGTGGATGTTCTTGAACTCTATGTTTCCTTTGATGGAGTCAGGCTTGAAACCTTCCTCTGAATAGCTGTCAATGCTCGGTTTCTGTTGAGACAAGAAGCAAAAATATTTCACTTACTTCTAAAACTCAATTCTGCTCTGGATTGTGTTTGGCCACAGTGGAATACAGAACTTGATTATTATCATAAGGTCAGGCAGAAAATTGGAGGAAGGCCGATAGCCATCCAGGTTAAAGCGGGTGTTTTTAAAAAGGCTTATGTTTATTTCCACAGGTCTTTGTGTTTACATTGCTTCTGTGTGTGTGTTGTACACACTTTACTCTCTTGCTCCGGCTTTGTTGCTGTTTCATGTCTGTGAAGAAAGAATTTGACATAGCTTTCTGTCCCTCTGGGATGCCTGACAAAGTTGATCTACAGTATAAACCCTTTTTTTAATCAAAGATGTCACAAAGGGCTTCACCAAAAAGCAAATAAAAGTAAAAGCAAAGTGTCCAGAGGTCTTCCTCAAAGGCACACTGTCATACGGTAAAGAACTAAAAAGCCCTGAGATGAGGTATAGCTTTCTTCAGTTTGGCTGCTAGCCGTTTGCATGCTAATTTGTTTTCATGTCCAAACAGATGTGCATGTGAATATAACCCATTTCAGTGTGTTGGTCTGGTGAAAAACAAACAAGTGCACTTAAAAGTAAACACAGGTCTGTCCCAGAGTAGCTATAGACAGAAGTCTGCCTGACATTTCCACACATATGTTACTGCAACTGTATGGACCATCCTACTGTACATGCAATAATCACTCTTCCAGTGCACTGCCCTTTATTTTTCAATGAAATATCTTCCAGACATGGTTCAAAATTATGTTGTAACAATATTCATTATTTTGTTCAAGTTTGAATGATTGTTTGCTAAATGAATCGAATTTACTGGGTGGAAATGGAGTCACAGCATGTTCAGGAAGGTGAGAGTCACCACTGAGCATTATCAACTAAATGACCTGTAAGTTTCATCCACCCAGCAAGTTCTCCAATTAGAGCAAAATCCAACATCTCATTACTGAATCCAAGTTGTTGGCTGCATCAAAGCAGTGCCCCAGAGAGCCAGAGCACAGCGGTGCACGTTCACTAACAAAAACTGACAGCAGTGCAGCAGCAAAAACAAAAGTGGGGTTTTCTTTTAACACGTGCTGCACTGGGAAGAAAATGTTGCATCGCTTACATGATCAATAATGCTGTACACTTTATGTGCAGCTCCACGGGCACTTGCAAACGTCTGGATGTTGGGAGACGTCTGACCCATCGCAAATGCTCCAATCAGCACGACGAAAAACACCTAAAGACGCACACACATTAGTGTTATCTGTCTCCTTTGTGTTTAAATAAACAAAACACAATTAGAAACTCAATAGTAATGTGTCTACTCACCGTGAGTAAAGATCCTATTCTGTACTCTCCACTCAGGACCAGTGTACTGCCGTACCAGAAAGCCAGAGCATACGACAGGTAGATCATCAAGAAGGTGAAGCCCATGGCAATGTTAGAAGAGAGCGCCTTCTTTATTCCCACCCTCTTAGCATCCTCTAAGTTTTTATGATATCTGTGGTCCACACACAAACGCACACACAAAGAGTATCAATGACAGTAAGGCCCTTTGCCATAGATTAATTTAGTTTTCTCCTCTCTTGAAAATGATCCAATTTTTAATGGGGTCTATTTATAGATCTGCACTCACATTTCAGATCAATACTTATTTTCTCTGCAGAACAGAAAAGAAGCACATTCATTCTGACTCAGACTCTTTGCATCCTATTTGTATTGCTTCAAGAATATGTTTTACTTTGCTTGGTTATAGTTCAGAACCTGGTTCAGATGCGCACTCACCTCTCGATCTCTCTTTCCTGACCGCTGAAGGCAAACACTGTCCTAATAGCAGAAAGCACCTCTTCTGCCACAGCTCCAGCTTTGGCATATGCACTCTGCTCTTTACTGGTGAAGTTCGTCAGCACCTGATCAGATGAGCGAAAAGGACATTATGTTGAAAATACCCAGTTGCCTGCGTCCCCACAATAAACGTCACTACATATGAGTAGCAGGAGAGAGGACTTACCTTACTGAAAAATGCGGCTGAAATGCCGAGCGCTGGGCTGACAGCCAGGATGACAAGAGTGAGTTTCCAGCCTTTGGAGAAACCGATGATGAAGGATGTGATGAAGGTGGTGAAGGCCTGGAGCAGCATCCCCACCTTGTCACCGATGCCCTCCTGGATTTTATAGACATCACTGTGGATGCAAATATAAACACATCTACCAAAAAAGTGCTACAACGTGAATTACAAAGAGAATGAAAACAAGCTTCCTTCGATCATGTGAGCAAAGCTTTTGATGGGTTAGGATTAGGGTTATTTTCAGTTTATTGAATGATCATAAAAGTCTTGAAAACTATTTATAATTATATAATTATTCTTTAAAAGTGCCGGTGTGAATATTTGTTGTTTTTCTTAGTCTTCCATTATAGTGCACTGAAAATGTAATTTAAAATTTGAAAGCTTTTGAATTGGTTGGTTTTGAATCATTACAAATCATATTCCAAGCAAATAAAACTATATCCAAAGGCTGCTGTCAAGGAAAACAAATATGATTTTAGAGAAATTTGTATATTTGAAATACCAAAACGCAGACCTACTATGTGGGGGTCAAACTATTGACTCAATAAGTTAAAAAATGTTTAAAACAAATAACATATTGGGTGGTTATAAAACCTTTTATGAGGTTTTGGATTGTTCGGATTTGGATAAAACAAGACATTTAAATATTTTAGCTCAGCCTCTGGGATATTACACTTGGACTGAAACTAGCACATATTGTTGTTCTTATTATTAACAATATGACACAGTGGTTTTCTCTGTTACCCACTCTATGAGACGTGTGTTGAGCTCTCCTGTCTCGTTGACATCGAACCAGCCAATGTCCTGTTGCATGATGCGGTGGAAAAACAGCTTGCGGATACGTTTGACCTGCCGCCCTGCGGCTATGGTCCAGAGCGAGACCTGCAGGTAGGCTGCCACCAGCACAACGCCACCCATGATGGAGTAGTAGATGGCATAACTGGATGAAGAGAAGAGAGAACAACTGTTTCTGAGGTCTAAACATAAGTACAGGAAGGTAGATAAAAAGCCATTTTATGTCTACAACACAGTTTAATTTTTTAATATTTAACCTGACTGATTGCTGTGTTTATGCTGATGGTTTAAAGTCTTACAGATTCATGTCCTGTTGTAGGGTGCTGTTTTTTGGTATATAGGTGAAATCTGAAAAACATATCGTTCGTGTGTTATAGTTTATCCTGACGACTTATTTTAGTCAGTGTAATTATGTGCACTGACTTTTTTAACTTTAAACTCACTGGGGTAGCTGGCGCTGATGTTGGGTATCATCGCATCATTTACAAAGCTGTCCGTCATGTCTCCAAACACGATACACATGAGAGGAAGAACTACCCCGTTGAGCATGGACATCAGTGCGCCAACAAAGATCATCACAGTGTCGAAGCTGTCTGCAAACCTGAACTACACTCACATTCAAGACAGAGTGTGGAGAGAATGAGGAGTAATTTTTAGAAATCAGTATCTGCATGTTGTGAAGCATTCTAATAATTTTCTAAGTGTAAAGATTCGGAAGTTTCAGTTTTGGATTGTTGATCCGATGAAACAAGATATTTAAATATTTTAGCTGTTCAGTTATGAAATCAGAACAACAACAAAAAAAACTTCTAAGAAGCTATTATATTCCCACAGCAGGGGGCAGGTGGGGTCCACCCAAACAACAGGAGGATGTGCTGCACTCCCATCCTCTCGCCATGTTTCCCCTGTTAGTGCACACACTTGCTGTTATGCTTGTAAGATCACACCACGTACAGTCCTACAACATACTCATCCACTAACCTCACACCAAAATGCTTAAAACATCAATGCTGTTTTATTTTCGGACGTTTGTCTTTACGTATACACCGTGACAGTTAAAATGCACGTTTCTAGCGATATAGAGAAAGTATAAAACTATAGTGAAAACAAAGCCACATTTAAGGGTTCAAAAAGCACAATTACTGAACATAAACACCTACTTCTGGCAGAGATGACTGAACTTACCACAGCCAGGGGGCCAACCATGGGCAGCTTCTGTGGTTTTTCTTTCTTCTTCTTTCCGTTCTTTTTGTCATCCTTGTCAGTTTCACTGGAGGAGTCACACATTATTTAAAATTGTCTGAGTGAATGTTTTATATAATACCACAGTGTATACATGTGGTTCCACTTTTAAAATTAAAAGTAATCAAGTATTCGTCATAAAATATATTCGAAGTACCAAAAGTAATACTTCTCGATACGGAAACGATGCTTATATCCAATCGTATTCTGCTTACCGATGTGTAAACCTTAATATGCATGCAGAGTTCACATTGTCTTTTGTGCTGCTGTTGCAGATAAGCAATACATTTTTTTTTACATTTTTTTTATGAACTAATTAATTAAATGTTGTATTATTATTAGGATCCTGCAAAGTTAGTGATTAAAATTAATTAAGTACCCTTACATTACAATTCCGTCTGAAATTTACCGTACTAAGTTTATAGTAATTGAAAATTAAAGTTTTAAGAACTTTACTAATTTCAAAGTTCCTTTAATAGTAATCTATTACTTCCAATCACAGATCACTTTACCTTGACAAATTGCCGTTTTGTTCTGGTTTGGCTGTGCTCAGTTCATACATCTCGTCCTTCGCCTCCATGTCTGGGTCCTGTTAGAGTAAAAACAACCTGCTCACATTTCAAGATAAACACAAACTAATAATTAAAGCTTATTAAACCACCGAAGAATCGCAGGTCAAGAGGCTGAATGACTGGATGGTTATAAGAGATGGCACAATAAAATATAACATTTATCGACTCAAACCTGAGATGAGTCCCAATAGTTGTCTGCAGCTGGTCCTCCAGACTCGTCTCCGTCCACTGGTCGACTTTTGATAGAGATGATCACACAGACGACTGGGACAAACCCTCCACGTCTCCCCCCCCCTCCTCACGTGGCTTTATGACAGCCTCACTGCAGGACGAGCGTCGGTGCTGACTTCCGCCCTCTTCTGTCCTCAGATAAAAACCGCTGATTTTTCCGCAGAGTCTCGATCATGGTCCATGGTGAATAATTGATTACAGTCAAGAGTGACAGAGGAACCCGTTTCCCTGCCTTTTCCCTAACCAGTGAATGGATTAACAATAACCTGAAGCTAATATGTGAATTATCTAACAATATTATTACTACAGAGACAAGTCTGTCCACCATCTAACAGATTTACTACAAATGAGCAAAAAGATGTAAAAAATACAAATAAAAAATTATCAGACATTTTGAGATCTGCAACAAGATTATAGAGACAAAACCGAACTACAAAGAGAGATATGTTATTACATAGACAGCCAAAAAGACCAGAAAGAGACAAAAAGCAAGTACAAAAGGATAAGGTCTTACTGTAGCTTCACATCCATAAAACGCACCAAAGTTGTCTGTCCTTCAGTCTTCCTATTGATTGCCCCAATACAAAGACAACACTCTTGTTAATAATTTTGTACTTTTCCATAATGATTGAACTTTAATTGGGCATTGCGTCAATAATGTAACTTTTACTTTTCCACCAGTGACACACACACAGCAAATAAGGGGAAGGGGCAGTTTGACTGTAAATTATTACCCTTAATTCTTGCTTGGTTGTGTTATTCATGTTCACTGGTGATGTTATTATATTTCCTGTAATAATTTCAGGTACTGTACGAAGATGATAAAAAGAAAAAAAAGACAAAGACATAAATGTAAGACTTTGATTAAAGGTTACTGTTTGATCTTTACTAGTGTGTGTGTGTGTGTGTGTATGTGTGCGCGCATGCGTGTGTGTGTGTGTGTGTGTGTGTGTGTGTGTGTGCACTTCCATTTCTTACTTGTTGAGGCCCAGTGGAAAGGAGCTCACCAACAGTATGGGGCCCAAAGCCTTTGTGGGGCCCAGCTCAAAAAGCAGCTTAGGAGCCTCCCCTGATGTTCCTCTTGCTTTTTTTTTTCATTTGGCCCACAAGGTCAGAAATTTTGGAAAAATGTGTGTGAAGTGTGTGTAAAATTTATCCTCAGTACTGCCAACCAGTGCTAGGGGCTTCGTATTACAAACGATACACACTTTCGGAAGTGTGTATCATTCTACCCAACCAGAGTACAGTCTAATAAAAAGAAGGCATTTCATAGGCTACTTCACTATCACCGTCACCAATTTGGGATATAACCTCATTTCCTCAAACCAGAGAGGGTTGTGCCATTTTCCAGTATGAATATTTCTTCATGACAGTAACAGGTAGGTTTACTTTTCCAACTTGACATTGTTTCCTCCTCTGTACAGTTGCAAGCAGGGTACAAAGTGTAGTTGTAATACACATTTATAGCTGCTAATGTTAATGCTAATTTATAGCTTGTAATGTTAGCAACAGCATGCTAGCTTCTAATGTCAGCTATGTTACAGCTTTACAGCTTGTAAAGTTATCTATAGCTCGGTAGCTGCTACTGTAATGTTATAGATATATATCTGCCACATTTTGTCTTAAGGTTAAAATACAATTAATTTTGTATGATAAGAAGCTCTGGATCATAGCTAGATGACATCAGTTGCCTTTAAGTCACCTATGTCACATAGGTTGTAAATCTACATGTCACTAATATCTTACTCTTTAACTTTCACAATACATTAAATTATATGTATGACATCTTTATAGATTCAAAAGGAAATAAAAGCATCATTTAATGATGGGAAGATTCTTTTGTTTAAGGATATACTTAGAAATACATAGCGGCACTATAGATACTGAAAAGACCCACACTTTTGCGGGAATGGAATGCACCACTACTACAGCTCGGTGAAGACCGCTTACTTCTTGTGTATTAAACAGGACAAATTCACTACAGCAGTAATACCAGACGACAAAGAGTGTAAGCTAACTTATCCCTCAAATACTAACAATGCTAACAGAGGGCTGGTAATGAGCTTTATATTTTTAACTCGTTTGTAATGCTCCATCTCATCCAAGATTGTTTTTTTAATTAGCGTTAGCATTAACATTAGCTAGTAAATGAAAATACACTGATAAAATTGTTCAGTGTTTTTTCAGGACAACATTCTTTTCGACTTTGAGGGGGAAACCGTACTGCACATGGGGGTGTGCTTGCAAGCAGAAGTACATTTTCCCATTTTTGAAGTATAAGTTAATGTGCATAATATTTACTATGGCAATGTGAAGAAAATTAACAGTATTCAGAGTTTGGCCTTTTTCAGGTGCATCATTAGAAGTAGAGTGGAAGGTGATGGTCTAAAAAGGGCAATCAATGACAGAAAAAATATATGTTTACCTTAGTCAACAAATTAAAATTTTGTTGTAAGAAAATAAAATATGACAGCTGTGATAAAAATGGATGTTGTGTAATGCTTAGAATGCCAATTATATCATGTGTAGGTAAATAAGTTACACTAGATTCTGTTTGTTTATACTGTCTCCATGTCAGAAATAATGTATATGGCCTAATAAATACACACAATTTTGTTTTATGTCTATAAATGCATGCAGTCCTCTCTCCTTGAAGATGATTCCTGCCACTAATTAAGCTGCAGGCTTGTCATAATGTCTTGTATAAAGCACTAAAGTCCTGGATACATAAATATTAGCCTGTAATTATCACAGTAAAATCAATGTTGGAACATAATCTATGCTCAATTTATATTAAATTGTAAAGGGGAGTTGGCTGTGTATGAGCCAACCCAGGGTTCCTGTTTTTGTTTATATTGTGTATTGTAAGGTTACTTTGATTAGCAAGTATATTATGTTTAGGTGTACTGATGGTGATTAGTGGTACCACATAGCTTTGATGATTGCCTTTATAGTTTGCCTTTGTAGTTTGCCTTTTAAGTTTGTTGTTTAGTTGTCAAGGAAACAATGCATAGCAATGGTTTTGTTACAAGAGAGTTCAGTTCAGTAACTTATAGTTACTTTACATTATTATCTTAATAGCTGTGAGTATCAAAACTCAAGCTATAATAGTTATAATGCTACACCTCTTTATGGGCCTCTTGTTTTCAAATGGTATTTTGAATGTTATCATTACATCCACGTCTATGCTATTGTCAGACTAGCATGTGGTTATTTTTTATGCTAAATACTGTTTTCGAAATAGCTGTCTGCCAGCTAACTTAGACAACTTGTGAATCTGTAAATAAACAATGACTTTCAGTTCTTGATGTGCTTTCTATTTTGGTCTGAATACCAGGTGAAAAACAAGCAGACACTACTGCTTTGGCAGTTGAGACCGATACGTCCCATATAGATCTTCCTAACTATGAAGATTCAAACACAGATAAAATTAGTTATAAATCATATATGCTGATCTGTACTTTGTGCAATTCTCATATCAAGATAGGGAGTTCTTCACTGCTTTTCCAAAACAGTAATCGTGCTTTTTTGAGGGAACAGAGTGAACCTGACACATATCTTCCTAGTCTTTCCCTCATGGGGCCATCATGCATCCAGTTAACCTGAGACATGTTACTTAATACTTATATGTTTGTGTTTCTAGTCTTCCACCTATGGAGCCCTCTGATATCTTCAAAGTTGAGAAACTTGGAGTTCAATAAATGTGCAATGTTTGTCATACAACGATCTCTGGAGTGGATAGTTATTGGAATACCGCATATGAGTAAGATCTACAGTGCCTGTGTGGATTTGTTTGCATCATTTAAACATTTTTGCACTTTTAAAGGAGAAAGTTATTTTTTAAACTTTTTTAATTGTTCATTGTGGAAATAGAATCTGAATGACTATGCAAGGCACGTGCAGTTGTATGTGCTGTACATTCAAATAGTTTAGGATGTTTTTTTGTACCAATAGTTTAAAATATCTCATGATATTTGTAAATTTACTTTGACTTAAATTAATCTGAATTTCACTTAATGCCCCTATAGAGAGTACACTATTCCAACAGGCAGTTGACAATTAGGTTGTCAAGTTGTCATATTTAACACAATCAATTTCTTGTAAAAGATAACTAAAAATGTTTTCTTTAAAAGATTCAAGATAGTCTTATACGATCAGATGAAACAAGTGGAGAGAGAGCAAAGAGGAGTATATTCCAAATCCCAGGCAAGAAATCACTGACAGTAATGGTAGCTTGGAATTATCCCTTGAAAAAAAAGACAAACAACAAATATCTACTAGTCAGAGTAGAAGCAAGTCTTCCAGTCAGACCCAGTCTGAGTCTAGTCAGAGCAGAAACGTAGTTATGACAAGATGTGATTCTACTCAAAGATTTCCTGATGGCAAAGCTGATGCAAATGAAGATAAAATGGCACCCCTTGAACAATAGCCAACTCTCTGTTAATCCAGTTTTGAAGGAGGGGAGAGAGAGAGAGAGAGAGAGCGAGCTTGTTTTATGGACAAGTAGTTCAAAAAATGTCAAGACATCTGATGCATAAACACAAAAATAAGATTGATGTTAGCAAAGCTTTTAGTTTACCAAATAACTTTTAAAAATTATAGTGATATATATTAATTTAAAATAGCTATACCTTTGAGTACTTTAAGTCTCTTGCTGTCACAATAACAGGATCTTGCATATCTGTCTCTTAAAAAAATACTTTTTTTATTTACCCAGATACCAGCATGGCACAGGTGTCAGAAGATGTACCTCCACATCAAGTGGCCAAAACCAGAGGAAGATGGCCAAAAAGAGGTCAGCTCAGAACAGTGTTTCCTTCTCAGACCAGCATCCCCTTTCGTTATCTTTTCTTACCAGCACTTCCAATTAGTGCACAGACAAGTACATCGCCATCACAAAACTTTTAAAGTGCTCTGCTCAAAAATGCAGGTGATTGAAGGGCACCCAGGGGCATCACCCACTTCAGTGCGTAATAAATTCTGGTCTTGTTTGTAAACAATTTGGTGTCAGGCACTAAGTGAAGTGTATGAACTTTAAATCTCTAGGTAACATTTGCATTAACTATGGCATTAACTATTAACTATTAAGAGGGATAGAGGGAGAGCTGGGGGATGGAGAGGAAGACATTCACATCATACATGGTTTCTGTGTGTAGGGGTTGTAATGTCCCCATTTAGAGGTCTGTAGGTATACAGTTAGGGTTTAACGTAGTCTTTCCCAAAACTGAATGAATGACTCTGGAAGAGTCCTTTATTGCTTTTAAACCAGTTCAGTACTGCAGTAAATATATGGATCATGAGAAGTACAGTAGAAGAGCTTCAATGAATAAGGGTAGAAAAACAAGGCTGCTTCTTTGTTCTATACTTCCTGTTAGTGTATCACAGAATTTTTCCCAATACCCTACACATCTCAAGTATTTTTAATTTTCTGGAGCAAGTACGCACTACATGCATCCAAAAGTTTAGTCCAAGCGTATGGATATGGTATTGGTTTATAATTGGTGTTCTCTGGTTTCCGGGCTCTTTTGTATTCACATTATGTAAGAGACAAAGTTTGCAGCCCCCTATTTTAAAATGGTAAAAATGGTAATAGAGTGATTACGGAACATTTGTACTAGCTAATTTTGCATTAAACATTATCCTGATTTATTTTACTTTTTGCTATTTCATAATAGGTTTGACAGCCTTTATATCGAACTGCATTAATATGTGCTCCTTAAGCACAGATCCTTTAGTAAAGAGTTTAATTTCTGTATTGTTTTGTGCAAACATTAGTTAACCACAGAAATACAACGGAAAACCGAATTTGGAAAAAAACTGCATGGTTTGGTAATTGAGGTGAGATCAAGGTTTAAGAATTATAATATTGCCCTGTCTACATCATGGTGATCTTTCATTAACAAATGGCAAAATGTGAAATGGTTGATGTAGAGGAACAACAGATGTGGAATAGAGAGAATGTAAAGTAGAGTATAGAAGTCCCTGATACTGCCCTGCATTTGGGTGTGTGCGCGCGCGCGTGTGTGTAAGGTCAATGGGATTTAAAAAGGTACAGTAAGATAACAGCTCGATAACTCAAATCAAACGGGATACACATAGTAATTGAGTGACGACAATGTTGTAAAATGCTAAAAGGAGTTTATTTGTCTATGGTACAATCCACTATTGCACCTCTTGTTGAAATCTGTATGACACACTGGTAAAGTATTATAGAGACAGGTTGCACCCTGTGTCATCATCTCCTATCCTGTCATAGTGTGCTGCCTGCCTCTCTCTTAACCTTTTATAACATCCCTTTAAAAATAGCTGATATCTAAGAATATTTTGACAATTACAGAATATTGACAGAATACAGTATAATTTTTCATTTTCCTTTAAATACAGTTTTAACATCATGACAAATCTCCCTCAGGTTTTTCAGTGGTGTATATTTCATGTCTTAGAGAAACATCATATTAAAACCAGAGGTAAAAGTAGCGGCTTTTGACTAAAAAAAAATCCTACTTCAAATTCTTTTCTCAAGTTCAAGTAAGTATGCGTTCTAAAATGTACTTAGATCTGTTACTAGAAACTTCGTGTGGAACAAAAACACAAAGATTTAAATGTACTGACAGGTGCTTGATCCATAAGAAAATGTAAAAAACTAATAAATATATGACAAGTATCTACATCTGTAAAAGTAATCGTTAACTAATCTAGTCGAGTAAAACTACAAGTAACAATCAATCCATCAATCAATTCACTTCTATTATAAAAAAATGTTACAGATCTGTTTTTACTTTGACATAGACTAATCCTTTTGGTAAATATGTGTCAAATCAAAGCAATGAACAAAAACAGTTGAAGTTGACCAGGATTCAATGTTGTAAAAAAAAACAAACAATTCCAGGTTTTTTCTCAGACATTTAGGAGGAAATCATTCTTAGTTGGTCACAACTGCTTTCACCTAACAAGCTGTAAGCCAGTTAATGATGGATATTTTTTTATTGTTTATGGAAGGTATGTTAATATAACTGACCTGGGTCACAATATGTCATTTGATAAGGATTTTTACAGCAGTTTGTGTTTCCCTTCTATTTATAGCACTCATCCTATGTCAAAGATGTTAAGGCTGAAACTACACCAATCTATTATACCAGCTGATCCACGACTGTCCCTTAGCTGGGCATAATTCTGGACCTGGAAAAAGATGTTCTTAACATTAGCCTGTTCTAATGTTCTTTGAGTACAACCTCAGAATGCATTCAGAACTCTTGCTTTTCCTCAAATTATCTTGTCTTGTCACTAATCGTTTTCAACCTTTGTTTCTCAACTAAAAAAGAATATACTGTAGCTTACATGTAATATTTTTGATGAAAAAAAAAAAGTTTTTTCATTACAACTTCATAGCAATGTGAGACACATGTACCATGAAAACTTTTAACTGGAGGGTTTTGTTGAGTATAAAATTTAAAAATGCAACAAAAAGCTCAAATAAAAGATGTTACAGCTTTGTTTAGGACAAAGTGTCACTTAAATATACAATAGTAAATGTGTTAATTTGACTGAAGGACTGTTTTCCATCTCTTTCAAAACAAATTACCAGAAGTGTTAGGAGTACACAAACTCCTTGTAACCAGTACAGGTACAGTCTACTAAAAACATTACACAAGTACCACTTTAAACTCTTTACTCAAGTACCAAGTGCTCCAAAATGTACTTAAAGAACAAATATATAAGTACTATAAAAAGATGCCTTTTAAACAGTATTGAATATAATGCTGTTGATAAAATAAATCTGCATGTCTAGTACAGATTTGTTCGACAATATTTTTAAAGGTGAAAAATATGGCAACAAATTTAGAGGCATGACTAAAAATAAGTCCCTTAAAAGCAGCAGAAGTACATGTATTGTCAACCAAATGTGCTCAAAGTACTCAAAACACTGCAGACCCCCTGAATAATTGATTATTTATACTAATAAGGTACATATGTTAGCAGTATGTGTTGTTGATCAAGATGGATGAACAAAGATCAGCAACAACATTAACACCACTCTTTGTTGTTCTATGTCACAAATCTGAGGGCTGTGAAACGATTAATTGAATAATTACTTTGCAGCATTATAGACCAAGCAATGGGACAGTTTGGGACTTCTGCCTTCATCCAGCTGTGTGTGGCTAAGCGGTGAGGAATAGAAAATGCAACCAAAGGCAAAAAGGATGCATGAATTTATTAGAGAAAACCCTGAGTTTTCTGTTCCATGTCAGACCACTGTATGGCGCTGTGGTACTTAAATGGGATTAAAACTACAACCAGTGACCTGCAGCAGTGGTGGATAAAGTACTCAAATCTGCACTTAAAGGACATATTCACAAACAGAAATGCACTATAGTGGAAGTAGACATTTCTACTTAGGTAAATTAAATAAGTACATGATTCAGAATAAGAAGCTCTTTTATTATTATTGAGTACATATACATGTTGAAATAAAATGTAGCAGTAATAGAGGGTCCTCAGGCAGGCAATCCTGAGTGTCTTTGATACTCAGATTAATTTTGTGTTGACCAAATAGTGCCATGTTTTGAGTTAATAGAGAGTCTAAAGTGTAGCTATTGCAGCTCATTAGTTGTGCTATTAACTGCTCCATAAAAGAGGAATGGTGTACAGACAGTGATTTGACAGAGTTGCCTCCTTGTTGAAGACAAAGACTATCAAGGCTATCAATCTCAGCAGTATTAGATATTAGGTGGATGTTTCAGTTTCAATAGAAAATTGACCTTAACACAAAGATGGTTAGGGTTAGACACTAAAGTTAAATGGGTAGAAATAGGGAGAACCATTGGTCTAGGTTATAATCCCCACAGTCAGTCTCTTCTGGAAGAATTGACAAGGATAAAAGTGGACCATCTTGTTGGCACTGTAATCTTTGTCTGCAATCAGGGGTCTCTCCTTAACTGTCTAGTGTGAATCTAAAGCAGGTGAAAAGCTGTGATGAATTAAGCTTCTGTTGTTTGAATTAAATCAAACACACACACACACACACACAGTATTTTCTCAACCCATCTTTCTTATCTTTCCCTCATACTTTGAGAGGTCTTTAGAGAGGCGTGGTCTTTTCATCACAAGTACTAGCTCTTGCTCAAAAATATCCCAATGGGAAAACTGCAGTGAACTGTCCAACTGGTCCTGCAGCTTTAAGCAATAAGGCCATCTTAAGGATAATAATGTAGACATTCTCATTGCAAACCTATAGAAAGTAAATGTATGTAACCTGAGATCAGTTCCAACAACTTCAAAAATGCAAGTATCTAAAAAAATAATCTGAGAAAAGTTTAAGGCTTTCCTTTGCAATAATTTGCATTTGGCATTAGTTCAATTTACTCACCTCTCATTTCAACACCCGACAACATCATTTTCTGCAATGTGCTTGATGGTGACCTGCAGGAAAAAGTTATTGTTTGGTTCTTCCTAAAGGCTAATTAATGGTAGCATGTGTTTGTAAGACTTACTTGTAGGAGGTCTTCCTAATGGTGGCCATTATAGACTGACCCAAAGCCTCGTGCACCAATTGCAGTGGGCTGAAGATACTGTATTTCCTGTCGAAGTCTGCTAAGCACACACAGACAGAGACTCTTTCTTAACTTAAACTACTTTTATTTCTGAACTTGTTGACATGAAAATAACAGCAAAACCTGAAGTAAATCTTTTTAAAAGCTGTTGGCAGACAAAAGAACCACAATACATGAAGTAACAATACATTTCAGCATTCCTCTGTATTTCCTGAAGAGGAGAGCTGATCAATGTTCTCTTCCTCAGGCGAGATATTGTTAAAGGTTACACTTTTGTCACGTTTAAAATAGCTGCTCGCTGCTACATTTCATCTTTTTCTCAGATGCCCTGCATGCCACCATCACTGGCCTTTTTCTTTTTCACCTCCACTGACAGTCTGGGGTTGTCAATATTGATTGCTGCACCCCTTCTTCTTTTTTGATGGGTCAACATCCCTGCTGGCCTTTTTATTTTTTACCCTCTGGTCTTGTTTTCCTCCAGTGACTCCTGACTGTATTCACTGGAGTTGGTGAAGCTTCTAAGCTTCATCAAATTTTCTGACATCTGCCCATCATCACAAGCAAGCCTTCTCGTTCTTACACTGACATCCTCCTGCTAGTTATTCCAGGGGTAGGAGAAGTGGACAAGTTTGCTACCTTTACGATTTTGGCTGGATGATTCTGAAAGGCAGCTGTCCTTTCTATTCTCCTTTGCATTGAGGTTCATACGCATGTTGTTCTCTGCAAAATAAAAAACACACTGTTAAATTTATGCAAAACCTACTTTCAGAAAAGTTGGAACTTTATCTGAAATGCAGTAGCACCAAGGGACTGTGATTTGTCAGTTTTCCTGAACCTTTATTTATCTGAAGTACAAGAAAACATTTTCAGTATTTTCATTTATCAGTGAATTTTATTTTGTTACCGTTAAGCATTTTGATGAATGCAACAGACTCAAAAAAGTTGGGAAAGAAGCAAAATAAAATACTAAAGTGACACTATTCTTGAAGATTCCTAAATTAGCAGAGGTTCATGCTACAGCTATATTATATCATGAAAGTAGGGCATTTAAGTAGAAGCATGCAATGGTAATTTCTTTATCTTAATTTATTGAAACAAAAGGCAACAACAGTGGTGGGTATACCACAACAAAAAATGTTAGTGTCTCAGTAACTAGTAGTAATTGTTAGGTATCGTCTTGGTCTCATGATGTCAAAATGTGAACAGTATGATGAGAGGGGACAAAATTGTATGCAGAACTTTTGATGGTCGATTCATGGATATGCCATGATTATTTCATGATTTTTGCGGTTAATCACCTTGTTAGAGAACAGCATGCTATGCAGTAAGTACTGAAACATTGTATAGTTGGACATGCTCATTCAAAAGTTTATAGAAAGTCAAATTAAGTTCACCCGAAAGGTTATAGTGCGTTTTAGGTGCATTCTTAAATTTTGGTCCGAAATTTGAATTGTGTATATGTAGTGTGGAATAAATAAAAGTGCCGGTACGACAGAGATGACTGAGAACACATTAATGTAAATGTATGTGGTTATCTGGTATTTGTTTTTAATTTAAGTACAGTGCTGCGCAATGGTGAATGTGGCTGCCTTCCTTCAGAAGGAGAGTAAAAAAAATCGGATCAGTCAAACTAATATATAAATCAACGGGGATCGGTCTGCCACGCAGTAGCCATAATTAAATTTACTTAAGTAAAGTACAGAAACTTGTACCTGTACTTTGTTTAATTCCCCCACTTATCTGCAGTCAGTCTAAACAAAAGCTGATTTTCCAAACGGCTCACAAAATAAACACAGGAATGAAACATAGCAACACTGTCTTACTTGGATTTTTTCTTTAAACAGGTAATGATAGAAAACATTGTGTTACGATTCTGCTTATTTCTAGTCTAAGTCTTTGAACAAAGAGTAAAATAAATCTCTGTACACACCTTCTTGAATGTGAATATCAAAGAGGAAATAAATATACAAATATTTTAATTCATTTTGTTGTATGAATCAGCTCTTTAGTGATTGCAAATGAGCAAAAATATAATCTGGCTATTATTCACGCAGGAATCATCTTGTGTCTGTAAATGAAACAGTGAGTACTCACAGCTTTATTTACCTCCACATACTGATGAGAAAAATCATTAATTTATCAATTTTCTCCCAGGAACCTCTACTGTCAGCAATCCTTGCATTTACAGAGATTGACTTCCGGTTTACATTTAACTTGAAAATAAAAGTAGGCTTGGTACATTATTTTATGCCTACAATCAGATTAGTGATGATAATTATAATGCAGAAAATGAGCAGTCGTCGACAAGAATTTCTTAATTTTTAAAAATATATATTTTATAATTTCAGTGCTCAGTTTTACTTACAGTTTTTTGTTATGGCGTTTAAAGACGCGTGTAACATTACGTGAAACCAGTTGGAAGATCTCAAGTGAGAAGCAGAGGATGCTGCCGGCCTGACGAGCTTTTATTTTGAAACCCCAATAACAATAACTAATAGTGTCTGACTTGACCCAGGTTTTCGCTCAATCCCTCCTGCAACTGAGCAGCGTGTTATCCTCTGGGTTGACGGAGAGGCTGGTCCTGCCCTGGTGCAGAGGGAACCGAGTGTGTACTGCGCACCGCGTGCGGCCGGAGATACGGACACAGGCGGGGGATGGCGTCACTCGGCGGCGGTCTGCATCTCATCCGAAAGCGTGCAGCAGGCAGGGGCGCCGTGGTGGACCGAAGGAACCTACTCACTGTGTGCAGGTGGGAATCCCACACACGGTTCTGTGTTTATTGACAGGGAGGAGGAATGAGCGTCTGCAGTTGAATTTCTGATAGCAGATGTGTTCAGTCATTTCAGACGCAAGCGTTTGTTTGAAGCTAGCTGTAAAGGGAGCAGGACTGCATCCCTTTACTGACTACCTGCTATAAACACGAGCTGATATGCAACAGAAGTCACTCTGTGTGTTTTGGATGAGTTAAATTAAAATATGAGTTAACTATCTGGATGATCACAGGTAATGTCCCTATTCTGTTTTGTACATTGTAATCATGTCTCAACGATCCTCATCGCACACCCACACATTCACACATACCCCCAGCAGCCTCTAGAAGCCTTAATCAAACATTTACGCAATCATATTCTATTTTTTTATCTTTTCAGTGTACCATTAAAGTCAAGAATTTAGAAATGTTGAAACGATATCCCTCCTTTACAGTGACTCAGTATGTGTGTCTCGCTCTGTGCTGCTTTAAGCAAACTGATAGGAATAACGATGAAGTAGAGAAATCCTTTACTTTTTTTTACGTTTTTACGTCTTAAACTTAATTTTAAAGACGAGTCTAGAAAACTACAGCTTTTTGCTGTAATTTCTTGCAAATGCTTCCAAAAACAATGCTGAGGACAGGACCTCAGTGTCCTAAATGCATTTCTTATAGCTTTTTAAAATGATCAGCTGAATGATGTGACAGAAGCTGAGACACCTGTCACCAGCCTGTTTCAGTGTCATCTTTGCAAAAAGCACTTTGCTCCTATGAGTGTTGCTGTGTGGTCCTTTCTGGGCTGTTGCCAGTTACCAATTGATAGTCCTTGTGGTGTATTTGAGTAAATAGAGTCAGAGGGAAAATAACAATATACTGAGGTGTAGTCTTTAATTTGGCTCTAAGAAAGTGTAAGAGATCAGAAAACAAACTGATTATCCACCACCTGGCACAGCTGTTGCCTGCTCTGCCTTTTTAGAGTAAAAATCTAGGTGTAAACATAAAATCAGCATTTTACCATGTTGGGTGAGATTGTGCATGGTGCAAGTTCCTCCATTAACATCAGTTGAAACTGATGGAAAGGAAAAGTAATTAGACACAGTTGCTCCTTGCTGACCAGTCTCGTCCTTTTCCCGGCTCTTTCTGCCTCTGCACCATTAGCTCACTGATTAGCACAAGCAGAGGAGTGAAAAGAGAAAGACAAGTGATGGCAAATTAGCAATGAACGAAAGAGATGATGATGAAAGAAATCATCTCATTCTATTGTATCACTTCTAGTTGAAATCATTATTCATGGTTTTAAACAAGCCAAATATTCTCTGTTTCCCATTTTTGTGGGGATATGGTGCTGTCATGAACACCATGTCTTTATTAGACTGTTGGTTTGATAAAACTATTTTAAGGTCACATTAGATTCTGGGAAATTTTGTTTTACTGGTTCTCTGACATTCTAAAGAACTGGTTATTATTTACTTTGCTGCCATAATAACATGCGTGTTGCATTAGCTTTTATCTTTATATACCGTATGTTGTGTAACACTAAGCAAAATATATTTAAGTTTTTTTCAAGATGATCAGTTTTGTCTTATTGCATTTTCCTTCAGTCTGTGATACACTATTTGTTTTCTTTGAAAACTTCCCTTGAACGTAAAGCAAAATGGGTTTGAACAATATTTGGATTTTTCATGTACGATGACGTTTGCAGATGACATTGTGATCTGTATTGAAAGTAGCGAGCAAGTGCAATAAAACGCAGTACGACCAATATGGAATACATTTACTTAAAGCGAGAGAGGATAGCGGAATGATGGAGTTACAAGTGCCAGAAGTGCCTATGGTCAACTGTTCAAAGCAATAGGGAGAAGTTAAGAAGAGTAAAATTGCAGGCATGGTGAAGTGGATGGAGAAAAGTGTCAGGAGTGATCTCTAATAGAAGGGAATCTGCAAGGAAAGATTTACAAGATGTTAGACCCGCCATATTGTACAGCCTGGAGAAGGTGGGACTGACAAAAAGACGTGAGCCAGAGCTAGAGGTGGCAGAGTTAAAGATGCTGCATTTTTTGTTGGGACAGACAAAGATGGACAAGATTAGGAATGAGTATATTGGGGACAGCACATGTAAGAAACTTTGGAAACACAGTGAGACAAGCGAGAATTGGATGATTCAACCATGTGCAGAGGAGAGGTGCGGTGTATACTGGGAAAAGAATGTTGAGGATGGAGTTGACAGACAGGAGGAGAAGAGGAAGGTCAAGGAGGAGGTTCATGGATGCTGTGAAAGAGGACATGAGAGGTTAGTTGTGACAGAGGAAGACACAGAAGACTGTGTGAGATAGAGGAGGATGATCCAGTGTGATCTACCCCTAAATCAAGCAGCTGAGAAGAGAAGAGGGTTTGAACAATGTTTGTCTGCACAGTATGAGTTAGTGTTGATCAGCTGGCTGCTGCTTGCATTGAGCTTTACTCTATGGAGAAGTGATTAATACAAGATGGGGTTAGGGTTAGTAATGCACTGGCTGCCTGCAACCTTTCTGTGTGGCGTGTGTATTTTGTCCCCGTACTTGGAGGGGTTTCCTACGGGTACTCAAGTTTACTCGTGCATTCCAAAGACATTCATGTTAGGTTACCTGGGGACTCTAAATTGCCCGTAGGTGTGAATGTGAGTATGAACGGTTGTCTCTCTGTGTCTGCCCTGACATAGACTGGTGACCTGTCCAGGATGTACCCCACCTCTCATCCCATGGCAGCTCGAGGCTTCAGCCTCTTATGACCTTGAACAGAATAAGTTGTTAAAGATGATGGATTGATGGATCTCCATTAAACCCTGAAAACTGACTGAACACTGTAGTGTTCTTCATCACATCAAACATCCTGTGTTTAAACATCAGTATTTTTTTGTAAAGCATGTCAGTCAAAGGTGTTGGACACACTAGACTGGTTATAATAATTAAAACAGGGCACTATCTTCATTGTAAGTACCTAATATAAATGAGGAACAGGCAGTGCACTGGGAAATGTTTGACCTTTTTGGAAATTTCCTTTGTTTGAAATGATCTCTCCACAGCACCTTGTCTTTCTGCTGTAGTCTGAGTCGTGTAAGTGATGGGGGGAAAAACCATAGTCCCTTCTCTTACAGCACGAAAATTAACTCTCTTCCAGTAGAAAAGATTATACATAACTATGCACAAATGGTTTAAAGACAACAAGCTTAATGCTCTGCAGTCAGAGCCCAGACTTTAATCTAATTGAGAATTTGTGCCAGGACTTGAAAAAGGCTGTTCACCCATAATTCCCAAGTAACCTGACAGAACTTGAGGGTTTTTTTAAAGAGGAAAGTGGACAAACTGCAGTTTCCTGACTAAGAAATATTCACACGTGCTCAATGGTCAAATTGTGGCGAAAGGAGCATCTACTAACTCCAGCCAAAATTACAGTTGAATCTTGTTTTCTGTGTTTGGACAGAAAAAAAGTATTTGCAGTGGATTTTAAAGTGATAATGACAAACCTGGTATTCATGAATCCATCACTTATCTCCCTCATAAGCATGACGATGAAAGTAGAAGAAAGCTGTTTCATTTACTGTTTCATTTTCTGAAAAGGGGACATGCTGACGTTGATTACTGTCATCAGTCTCCCAGCAACAGGCTTTTCCTGACTTCCACCACTCCATTCCCAAGATTGTGTACTTGAGTTCAAAACCACAATGTGAGAAGTGACATTTGAATTCTGCATCTGTCGTGTTGTTGTCAATGTTTTGAGCCTTTAAGGAGTCATTCAATCTGGGTCTAACCATAAAGGCACCGCTGCATGCTTTTGGGGGAACGGAAAGAACACTTTACCTTTACATATTAAAACTAGTGTCACTGTGATTTGAGTTTTAGGACAACATCCTAAATATCCATAAAAAGTTCTAAATATCATGCATGCATTTCATTTCGGGTTTTCTCACATTGACTGGAAGTCAGTTGCCTATATTTTATTAAAATGAGTAGTAATAAAAAAATATTGAAGTATACTCTACGCAAAATACGTCAGGTCTATGTGAATATTCTATAAGGACTCGGTTGTTTTGCAGAAAGTTAATATTCATTTCCCATAGTGAGGAAATAACCTGAAATGTATCAGTTTTTGCCATCTTTCAAAGGAAACACATACACTGTAATCTTCCTGCTGCTAAGCAACTAGAGAGAAGCAGAGTCAGATGTGAAGTCAGATTGTTTAGTTGCATTGCGTACTACACACAATTTGGCTAAATTTGCAGAACAAATACAGACACACATTAACTTTCCTTCCTGTGCAATTAGTTGAAACGAGATTAGACAGAGTTGGTTGGTGCACAAGCAGTGTTGCCGTGGGCAGCAAATTATGACTGCTTTCAACAGATTAATTATGCCCTCATTGTGGAGGCCAGATGTGCTTTTTTACCTTGTTTTGTAATTAATGATGACAGTTTGTTTAATGTTCAATGAGAAGATCATCATCTTTTTGTTTGTTTATCTTGTGAGTATTTCATAAAATAATGTCTGTGTGTTAGCCTGGGATTAGACAGCAACAGAAAAAGTACTTTGTCATTGTTGACACAAGGACATCAGTGTAGAAAAATAGGCAGATACCTCTACCATTCTCCACTGATTTATTAATGCAGTTTCATAAAGCTTGTTGACTGACTTGGAGAAATGTGATGTAGAATTTTTTATATAGCTATACATGTGTATTGTTTACATCCTCTTTACTACTTTCTGTCTGTAGCAGTATAATGAAGTTGTTCTTCAACTTAAGTCCAGTAAATGATGCTAATTCCAGTGTCTTGTGTGTTTAGGTTTTCAGTGAAGACTCTGCTGGACCGCTCCTGTTTTGAGACAATAGATGACTCATCTCCAGAGTTCATGAACTTCGTTTCCATTCTGGAGCACATCCTCAATCATCGACTCAAAGGTAAAAACATTCTCATCATCCACATGGAGGGAAAGCACTTAGATCCAGTAGCAAAAATGTAGGTGAAGACCTTGAAATTATCTGGATTTATGGATATGTTTATCCAAAAAAGTAGTTTATAAACACAAGTTATTTTAACCAGTAACACAAATTATTTTATTGTTGCAGTCGATATGGAATACATCTGCTGTGATGGAGTTTCGTGGTGTAGTGCTGTGGCACATGCGATAAAGTGGGTCGCCAGCTAGCTGCAGGGTTGGCGGTTCATTTCCCAGAATCTCCTGTTCACATTAAAGAGTACTTCAGCAGGACACTGGACCCCAAGTTGCCGCAGTGCCTGCATTGGCAGCTACACTGTCATGACTTTTTTCCCACAGGGACCAATAAAGTGATTTTAAAAAAAGAAATAAAACATTAATTCAAACACATTTAGAGTAGAGTGAAAAACCAATGTGAACATCAACAAATGCTAATTGAAGTCAGGTATTTGCAAACCTGAAGAATGCAACGCTATTCCTTTGGCATTTTGCCATTGTTTAAAAGCTCAGAGGACGACAACACCGGGAGAGAGAGAGAAGGGATGACATGTGATGACTGTACCCATCTCCTGCTCAGCTGGAATCAAGCAGGAGATGTTGTGGTTATATCAGGACTCCTCAATATGCAAAATATGTGAAATATCAGTGACTCATCAGCCTAAATCAGAGGGTTAGACAGTGACAAGGATCTTATTTCCTTTTGTTGAGATTCATATTGAGTGTATAAATTAGTGGAAAATATTCTCTTCAATATATACAGAATATTTTAAAATTACAGACCTGTCTTCTATAGACCATTATTAAGAGGTATCTTCCTTCAGAAAGTTTAACTCTCTTTATTTCCCCCCCCCCCACATTAAGTAGGTGAAAAACATTTTGCTGTCACTTTCTAATCACTTGGTTAAAAAAAAACAAAAAACCTTTCTTCATATTTAAAAATTCAGTTTGGATGGGGGTTATTTCTTGTACAAGTTTCTGTTTTTGTCTCTCTGTTTCTCGCAGGTCAGACAACTTGGTTTGGCTATGAGAGTTCTCGGTGTTTCTGGGACTACTTAAAAGCGGCCTGCAGCAAAATCCCTCATAATTGCATCCGAAGCATCGAGAGCATGGAGAATGTGCGATCATCAAGAGCGAAGGTGAGATTAACAACATCATGGGATATTGAATTAAAGAGATTCAGATATAATTACCTCAGGCAGCAGGGAAACACAAACACAGAGACTAAATTTGATTAAAAAACTGAAAGATATGGAAAATATGTTCTGTACACTGCAGTAGGTAACCTATAGTGCACAAACAATGCAGAATCAGGGTATGTGAGTTTAGCTTAGTTTGTGTTTTACTCTTAGCAAAAGAATAAAGACAGCACAGTCAACAAATATAAAGAACACACATGCTGACATAATGTGACTCAGTCGTATCCTGCGGGTAGGAGAGCACACATCTGGACAGTGACAATATTGTTTTGCAAACAGGCTTTAGGTGAGAACAAGACTCGCTGTCCCACACTTGACCTGGTCATGAACTGAGTTTTTCAGAAAACATAGAAATCTGCAGCTTTAAACAGAAAGGCAGTTTTTTTTTTTTAAATGCTTGACACTGTTTTTTTGGATTTTCAGTCATGAGGACTGTTGAGCTTACAAATGACTTTTTGAAGTATTAATCCAAGTTAAGCATTTCAAATGCCAAAAAATGGGTTTACATGGTGGGTTTACATCTTATGAAAGGCATTTATGTCCTTCTTACATATTTCGAAATGGGATTTAACAGGACTATAGGGACTGTAGGTTATTCTGCCAAGTAATTGGTCCTCCATTTTGGTCCAGCCTGAATCAACAAGTGTAGATGCATTTCCATTAAATTGTGTATATATTCATTATTCCCTGGTTATGAAGCCTACTGCTTTGGTTATCGACCTGGCATTTATTTTAGCAGGACAAATGTTTTTACTTATTCTGTCAAATACCTTAACATCCGCATCTACAGGGCTTTAGTCCAAACACTCTCATGAAATATGAAATATCCTAATTACTTGAAGATGCTTTGAGTTTTTGTCAAGTGTCAACATAGGGTTTATAATTGTCTTTGTTTGAAATGTCAACTGTCGTTATAGGGACAAAAAATTTTTGTTTTTAAATTTATAGCCAAAAGCCTGCAAAACTAATGATATTCACATGCTGGTGTTTGCATGTCAAAGACTGTAGACTCCTAGTCTTATTTTGTTTTAACAGTGTTACACATACACTGTTAAATGCAACAGTGTATGTGTAAGTTGGTACTCAGCGAGTGTTACCGGTTGTCTATTAAGACGATCTAAGCTTCTTATAAGAAAAACACTGTCTTTCTCTCTCTGCAGGGCAGGGCCTGGATTAGAGTGGTCCTGATGGAGAAAAGGCTATCAGAATACATCTCCTCTGCACTAAGGGACATCAAAACCACCAGGTCTTAATGTGGTGCTTATATATACACACAGGATTCCCTCTAAACCCAGTTACTGTAGTTTTATAAAAGCAAACTACTTAATTAAAAGTCTATGTCTATGTAAACCTTCTTGTCCTAAAGTAGTCTGTTATTACACATTTTGCAGCTTACTTCTCTGTTTTACCTTTTAATATTTAGTTAGCTGACTAAACAAGTTTGAACTGCATTAACAACATAACATGTTTTTACAGAGGATTTTATGAAGATGGAGCTATTATGCTGGGGGAAGAAGCAGGGCTGTTAGCAGACACGCTCATTGGGCTCAATACCATCGACTTCAGGTACTAACAGGTTCTGTAATTTCCTACTGTCCCTTCTCTGTTCTGCTTTCTCTAACTTGATTAATGGGGTATTTGCTGAATACTACAAATTATGTGACACTCAAGTTGAATTAACACATTATCTTGTACAAAATCAGATTTATCCTCTTCATATTGGATCAAGATTATGTCTGGAAGGTTCAACTTGTAGAGAGTCTCTTGAAAAGTACAGTTGGGTTCAGGGAAGCTGTAAATGTGTCTAAAGCAGGAAGTCCTCAACGACTACGCAGGAAGAAAGCCCCTAAGAGTGGACATCATGAGACCTAATGAGCACTGCAGTACATGCCATTGCAAGTCCTTTATCTCTAATACAGCCATGTTCTGTTTTTTCCTCTCTTATGTTCTCTTCTAGCTTCTGTCTGAAAGGGGAGGGTGTGGATGGCAGCTGCCCTGCCGTGATCGACTACACACCTTATCTGAAGTTCACGCAGAAGTATGTCTGTTGTAATAACACCATGATACACTATTGTTATCGGGCTAACTCCACAGTGGACATGTGTTTTTGTAAAAGTTTTAACCTCCTAATATGCATAATAGTACGACTCCACCACTCACTAGGAGCTCAATAATAAACACATAGTAGAATTATCACCTTTCTGACAGTTTCAACCTAAAAACTGAGAAATTATAACCTTGTAAATGTAAAATTCATTACAGAGTGGGATTGCTTTAGATTCTTCAGGTGTACCTAATGAAGTGGCCCATGAGTATGGAATGTAACTAATATGAGAGACACTGTGGTTAACTGTGCAGTGCAGACAGCATCAGCAGTGATGAGGAGGAGATGAGGACTCTGGGAAGCAGTGGCAGTGAAAGCAGTACCCCTGACAAAACGGCCACCGCTGCCTCCATTTTCACCGAGCAGAGCAACTTGGTCAGCAAGTGTAAACGCTTTGAGCAGAAGTATCGCATGGCATTGGAGCAGAAGGTAGCACCTCCGTGTCTGTTTGTGTGTGTGTGGGGGGGGGGGGCTTAATATTTGTACTGGGATAAATAAGCAGGATGGTAATATATGCCACTGTGACATTTTCCTCAATGTTGGTATGATAATTAGAAGCTTGGATTATGAAATGCTAGGTCCTGTGAAGAGCAGTTTCCTGACACAAACACAATTTTAACTTTATGATATTTCCTGTGGCTGCTTTATTTGCTTTGAGCCAAAACATAGAATTCAGATGTGTATTCATACAGCACTGCCTTCATGGCATTAAACAAGCAAGTAAAAAAGAGTGTGTGTTTGTGTGCCTCAGGGTTACCTGGAAGAACTGGTCCGTCTTCGAGAGGCACAGCTGTCAGAGGCCATGTCTCACAACAAAGCTCTTCAGCAGAGCCTAGCAGACACACACTTCTCTCACACACTGGAGAAGGAACAGCTTGAGTACATCATACTGGAACTGCAAGATCAACTGTGAGTTCTTCTCTTCTTTGTGTTTGGCAGATCGTGCATGTGAGGCTGCTGACAATTAGATGGTAGGGGCTTTTGCAGCTGATCCAGCTGTGATTTTGACATTCAGGACACAGCACGATACCTTGAGGTTGCAGGTGGTTTGTTAATTGTGTGTTGCTCTCACTGCTGCTTTTACCCAAGAGGGAAAGCTGCACCAGCATTTCGTGTTAGCGTTCTAATGGCCGAGAAACATCTCTAAGTTTGACTACTACTACTACTACCTCAATTGAAGATTTCTGTCATGATCTGTAATGGAAATTAATCTGTAATCTCAACCTAGTGTGATGAATCATTGGTTAAAGTATAAATTGTGTCCAAGGTACTGTTTGTACCAAGCGGAACAATTAACACACACAATAAATTTGTTTTTCCTCTATTATAAACAAACTATTTTATACGTATGTGCTGTACTAATAAATCTGTAAGGACAAGCTCATTTTGATAACTTATCCCCTTTTTGATTAGGTGTTCTTCATAATCATATAAGCTTTGTCTACTTAATATATTTGATTAGATGAATTAGTTAAATTGCCTTTTTACATTAGTTTTAATTACATTTGAACAGATTATGTTTATCACTGCTCCATTTGAAGAGTTTATTGACTGCATCTACTGTGGATGTTGTTTATAGGACAGTGCTGAAGAACAATGACTTGCGCTCCAGACAGGAGTTGACAGCCCATCTGACCAATCAGTGGCCATCTCCGGATGTCCTGGATGCCAATGCTGTTGCCTTGGATACTTTGCTGTACAGGAAGAGCACAGGGCAGTGGGAGGAGTATGTATTTCAATTGTATTTTAGATTATTTGTTATTTGCCACTGATTTGTTACAGCTGATTTTTTTCCCTAGTTTTAGTAGTTTTTGCTAAAACTAGGTTTCATAGCTTTTGCTGATTATTCCAATAAATGTTGCGTCAATTAAATAATTTCTATGCTCCAAGCTGATGTTTCCAAATTGTTGTTATCGAACATACAGAACACATGAAGCAGCACATCATGGATTTTGTGAAACTGGGACCAGCAAATGTTTGATGTATTTAAAAAAAAAAAAAAAAAAGAAGAATACAATTGATGATTTTCTGTTTATTGACACATTGTTCCAGCACTAGTTATGTGATACCTTCTTGCAGGAAGAGTTTCCACAGTCTGGAGCAGCTGTCTGCAGACCTGAGCCTCTCCCAGACTTCTCTTGAACCATCACACGCACTGAGTCTGGAGGCCAGGCCAACAGGCACACAGTGGCCTCACCAAGGTATGTTTTCTCTAGTACGTAAACGCTGCTCCTGGACGAGCTGTGCCCTAATGTGAGTACTAACACAAGGTTGCAATCTCATATAGGGAAAGAGGAAACCCCTTCTCTCAAAGGTCTTTGTGGCTCCCTGACCTCTGTCGCCAGCTACAAGTCTCTGGCCAGTCTGAAGTCCAGCGAGTGTTGCAGTCTTGCAATGGAGATCAGCAGCCCAGGTATCACCCCTTCATAGGGAATGAGGAGCTAAAACAACAATCTCCACCAGGGACAAACAATCCAGGAACTTTCTCAATTTAGGGGATAATAATTTACTGTAGAAGTTTATGTTCTTTATGTGGAGGCTTCAGCTTCAACAGGTGGACATTGGGTTTCACATTGAGAATCTGTTGTAGCCTGTGTTAAAACTCAGACCACCCACCAAAATTGCATTAATAATGGCTCTTTCAGTTAAAACGCCGCTCATTTTATAATTTAACACCGAATTTATTCACTATAATTCATCAGTACATGTTGGATTTAGGTGTTTTATGGAGGATAATTTATTTCCTTTATTAATAATATAGGAATTTGATCACTGCAGTATCAAGAAGACAGTGATGAGCTAGTATGTTTTCACACCCTCAATAAGGTGGTTTACAGGAGATAATAGCATGCTAAAAATACTGACTGTAGATCAAGAGTTTAGAAGATGCATACTTTCTTATTGCTGTAACATCTTGCGGTTAACATTGTATTTTAGTATCTTCTATCACTGCTGCCACTTTTTAAATCTCAAATTCTTTTGATTTATGATTGTGACTGTACCTTTATAAAATCACATTATCAAAGTTCTGAAAATGACGCCTCACATGTTGTTCTCAGGTGTAACTGTTCCCCCCACCTTTTGAGTTTTTTACGTAGTCATTGTGTGCTGTTCTCAGGTAAAGACCACTATGATTAATATTCACCGTTTGGTTCTGGATTTACTTTAAAATTTAGCTTTAACAGACACAGTATATAGGTAGTATTGCCTTGAATTATTCCAGTGCAGTATTTTATGGCTACTTACCACAAATGGATTTTTCCTTAAATGCTAAATGAACTGTGTTGGGACTCCCTGAGTAAGAAATATTTTTGAAGTAGTAATTCTGGGAATGAGGCTTAAGAAATTATTAGTATGATATAAATTGCATTATTGGTAACTGGCCTTATACCTCAACATTGAACTCATAACTTTGCCTTTGACCTGCTCTAGCAATCATTTGCACATACAGTAGATGTTTTATTGGATTTGTTTACCTTTTTATCTTTAATCTTGAATAAACTTCCCTTGTGAAACTGAGAATTTCAGTGATGTTTGGGTTTCTTGCTGACAACAAATAGGTTTGGTGATAAAACGCAGACCTAAAATGAAAATAATTTCCTAAGATATTTATATTTAACATTTTAGAAATCAAATTTTCAGTTTCCATCACATCATACTCCTCCCACAGTCTGTTTTCAAAAACACAAAAACAAAACACACAAATTTTACAGCTTTACACTCACGCTGTACTGACTAACGTTTGCATGTCACTCTCTCCCTTACACATGCAAACACACTCACAGGTTACAGAGAATCTGAGTCTAGGCGCATAAACAGGATTGCTGTTTCTCAGGCAAGGGAAACACAGATACATTCTGAAAGCCCAGACCCTTGTAAATATTGTCCACACTTCTTCACCATCTCCTAAACCCACCTTCGATGTGCATGCACAGTTCACCGGCTGCAATAAAAAGTGGTGTGAAATGGGTCATACGTTGCAACGTTTGTCAAAAACAGAAGGGCAACTGGTTTTGAAATTAAGAAACATGTCATCCACTAGTATGGTGTGTCTCGCTGATGTGTTTAATAGTTTTTGGACAACAACAGTGGTCTATGGCATCAACAAATGAGTGAATCCAGGCTGCAGGCTGATAACTATTTAAATGTGAGTAGACAAGATTCAGTGTTGGCTTTGACGTCTGTATGGTGATTGTGGACAACACGATTAATTTAGAAAATGACCCAAGTTAACCCTTAATTAATAAAACTATGGCTGCCATCTGCTGGCTGATGCATGTATTAAAACAGCATGTGTTTTGACCTTGATTAGATAAAAATATAGCATTACATTTGTCTGCATTTAATCTTATCACAGAAAACCATAAAAATATAAATACTCTAATAAAATGCTTTTAATATAAATTTTGATCATAATGTCAAGTAGTTGATTTGATTAACTCTCATTTCTGCTTGCCTTTTGACTTTGGCAACTCTGGCTTTTTCCTTCTAGATATAGTGGAGCAGTCGTAGTGGTGTTGGTAGAGGAGTGAATGGAAAACTTTCAGGTGTTGCTGTTCTGCACAGGCCGGAGAATAGTCTCCTGGTTGCGTTTCCGGAAAAAAGCCTTTCCAAACTCATAAGTGCTGATCATGATGGCACAGGCTGGGGCCACTTTAATCAGCCTGGGAAAGAAACCTAGTGGTAAGACAACAGATTAGAGGCTCATATGGTAAAACATAAATATAAGAATTCACAAAATATCACTAAATTATCTACCTGCAAAGAGTCCAACAATGCCGTCCTGTGCCACAATCCTCCTCATCACATTAAAGGTGGAGGAGGAGACCTGACGCGACACTGAGGAAAACATTTATCATAAGAAAGACCTAAAAACTCACCATTTAGTTTCAGTGCAGGAATCATATTTGATAATTAATAATTTTCTTACAATTTCTTGCTTGTAGCTCTCCAAGCTCCACCTGCCTTCTTGTTTTGACAACATCAAAAGGTAATGTTACAATAGAGGCAATCTGAAAGAAATTGGAAATTACAAGATTTTTTTTTTCTCTTCTGTCAAATATGGCTGAAAGGTGTGCAGTTAAACAGGAAAAAAAAGAGGTGGCTTACAGAGCCAGATACTGCTCCAGATACAAAGGTGATAGTAAATGTGGGTTCTTTGGTGTTGGACTGTACACAAAGCCAGCTCTTTCCCCTCTCATAGTTGTACCAGTACAAGGCTGAGAAGGGCATATCTCGGAGCAGTGTGGGCCCCAAACCCCGCCACAAAGACAGCCAGCCTTCGTTTTGCACTGCTGACCGGATGCAGTCAGTCAACTCTCTGTACGACTGTTTTTGATACTGCAGCTTTGTGCGAATCAACTCCAGAGGGCTGATCACTGTTGCAGAACCCACTGAAACATAAAAGATTGAGGAAAAACAGTTAAAATCTTAAAACAAAAAATAGAAAACAAACATCCTAAAGAAAGATAAAAAGTGAAAACTTTATCAAAAGACAACAGGTATCACTTATTAAAATTGAAGCTTTTAAAAAAAAAAAAAAGAAAACAGTGTTCCAGTTTCTTGAAGAATGTATTTATCTATTAATGACATTAATTAGATGTTGGCAGCTACAAAAAATTGTAGTCCTCACCAACTGTGTTTTCAATTCTGTTTATTTGATTACATGCTTACAACTGCTTACATAAAGTTATTAAAAACAGGATCATATCTCATAAAACATTCTTGAAATTAAAATTAAACCTGGTTTGGGTTGAAATTACTAACCCCAAGTTATTAGCACAAAAACATTTAGATGGTTGTCCCTAGAAAATTATTTGGAAATTACACCAGCAGCAACATTAAAATGAAATTAGCTTCTTTTCTATGACAATTCAATGCAGCTTCCAATTTATGATGCATTACTGTATACACCAATCAGGCAAAACATAATGGCCACCTGTGCAATTTAATACAATCCAATACAGTGGATCTGCCATGAATTCTACTTTTAAAAAAGGTTAGAATTACTCAGTTTTTAGGTTGAAACTTGAAGAAAAGTGATAATTCTTGTGTTTATTATTGAGGTCAAAGTGGGTAGTGGAGTCATACTGGAGGGCATTGTAAGAAGAGGTTGTTCTAATATTTTGGCCACCTTCATAATAAAGCATGTCACACACCATTAAAAGATGGCCTATGCTGGAGTATTTTTTGTTCTCTATAGACACAATGAGACAGCCTATAGCTCACCCCTAGCAATAGATCCAGCCAGGAGAGGAGCCTCCTGAGCATGATCTCCCATCCTGACCCTGAGCGCTTCACATAGCTGGTCGTAACTTGTGAAGTAGATCACTGTAGCTGGGACAGCCATCACACTGAAGACAGTTTACAGAAACATCAAACAGGCAAAAACCTAAATTATTAATTAAAGAAAATTATAATACAATATTAGTTACTTCAGGAAAAACTTTGGCCTTTTGCCACTAATTTGTACAACCTCAAATGAAAGTTTTTCTGAGTGCATCAACTGTGGGATAAATGACTGACCACAGACTGACCACACTTGCTCTGTAACTTGGCCTTACAAGGAGAATTAACAGAATGAAGTACAACAAGTGAATAAAACAAACAGAGGAATTTACACTCACAGGGTTGGAGGTAGACCACTCCATAATGCCTTCATTCCTTCACGTTGTACGATCTTGACAAAGGCGTCCTATGGAAATGCAGAGTTAAGAGTCAGCGTAGAAAGATGTGTCTGGCATAAACAACATGACTGTGCAGCCCTACTCTGCATATAAGAACAAGCTCAGCGTTCAAATCAAATTCAACAGGGACCTCCAGTGTTTTATGGAATATTGTGGTTAAAAGTGAAATTTTTACCAGGGTGCCTTTAAAGTAACCAGGGGCTTTGTACCACGCCTTAGAGTTTCCATTTTCACACACACATATATGGTCCATTAGTCCATTGCAGTAGACAAAGCATTTCCCTGTAATATGTTGAGAAAACATTCATCTAATATAATATAATATAATATAATATAATATATATATATATATATATATATATATATATATATATATATATATATATATATATATATATATATATATATATATATATATATATATATATATATATATAATATAATATATGATAATAGGTCAGCACATTTTTATTTTACCTTTGGGAAAGGGGGTTTTCTGTGCTTGAA
Source organism: Channa argus (assembly GCF_033026475.1). NCBI lineage: Eukaryota > Metazoa > Chordata > Actinopteri > Anabantiformes > Channidae > Channa > Channa argus. Next base: position 12,308,651 of record NC_090203.1, on the reverse strand, counting down.
GTCTGATCTTCACAACATCCAAAGGGGTGACTGAAAAAAAATAAAAATAAAAAAATCACACATTAGTTGTGACAATCCTATCCCCTAGGCACCTGTTTATTATCCTTTACATGAATTTTAAACCATTAAAATAAAAACATGTAAAACATAATCCAGATCATTAATCAATCACATTAAACATCAAGTCTTTTCATTTTATGAAAATTTGATAAAGCATCATCAACTCTAAACAAAAGATACAAACATTCTGTTTGCTTTATGTTTGTTTTCTTGGTTTGAGCTTCACAGCAACAACTACTACAAATGTTATTGGTCACTGGCCATTTAAGCCTAATTTTTGAAGATTCTCGTCAGCATGTACTGAGGATAGTGGGGGATGCACTAATAGGTGCAGCTCAGACACAAAGTCATGCAATAAATCATACCTTCATGAATTATAATATTCAGTCAAGAAATGCTCTTGACAGAATTTAATGGCCATTTTGGAGTTTGTACTGCTGTTGAATATTAATTAAGTATACATAGTCAGGTGATTGCTTAAAAAAAACATCTCTGTATTAATTACTACTAACACAACAAACAGCCTTCAATGGCCTTCTGAATCATTATAGTATTGTAATAGACTGCATTTCCTAAAGATACGTGCACTTAATTGAGTATTCAAAAAACATATTTTCAAAAAGTAATGTTACTGAGTAAAATATAAACCACTGACTGCCTAGGAGGAAGAAAAAAACTTAAAAAACAAGAGTGGGACTGTTTGCGGTGTTGTTGCATAACATGTACTAAAACAAGTCAAATATTAGCCTGGTTTTCTCACCAAAAAGCGACGTGAGAATGGCTCCGGAGCAGGTCGCCACGATCTGTTGGATTGGAGTAATGCCATCACTGGCAGGAGTAACAGGACTTTTACTGCTCATACCGTCCTAATAGAACACAAAGTTATAACTCCGCGTTAGGCCTGTTTTATTATTATCATCCACACAAGAACATGACGGGGTGAAAGTGGCTCCATGGAAATGTTTAGCAACCTTAACATTATTACAAGTTATTGGACTGTCATCCCAGCAGTACAAGCATCCGCAATATGATAAAATAAGATGTCAATGTAACTAAGGCTAATTTGCTTCCTACCTGCTACAGGCAATCAGCAACGAAGAAAACCTCCATTTACACAGTCATTCCTTTCACGGTTTTTAGTTTCCTAAGAGTACGGCAGTTACCACTGCCCAACAGATTTTATAAGGAGAGCATAGCATAAACACGTGTGTATGATCGGGAGGCGTAGCTAACCTGATATAGCATTTGTTGTATAACTGCTAATTTCACTTTCAGCTCAGCACATTCCCCCACTTTTCTAAAATGTACCCCACATAAAATGTAATAAAACTTACAACACCCCTACACATATATAAAAAAAAATTCTGTGATTGGAACGTTTTTTTGGCATACATTTATATGCGTCTCGTTAATTTCATAATGTAGAAACATCACATTCAAACACAAAAAGCGTTTACTTAATTTTTTTTGGCGTTGCCAGGTCGTAGTGTCTTCCGAAAAAACATACCATTTGTTAATTCTCAATGCTATACATTAAACAACGCGTGGTTTGTATCTTTTATTAAATTAAATATATATTTGTATTTTGAAGGATTATTCTTGGGGATTAGATTTGGAGATTTTAATCTATAAGTGCAAGTAGAAGTAGGTTTTTAACGTCATCGTGATTACCCGACAGGTTCAAACATGGCAACGCAGACTTCCTCCACTGTTGGATTTGAAGCGGGAAAGGGAGGTGTTTCGATCTTAAGCGTTTACTGCAGTCGCCTAAACAGCTGTAATGCTGTTTGCAAAAGGATAATCTAGGATAACAAACATGCGAACACAGGTCTTAACCCCTCTATCAACGTACATTTGCAAAATAAAGTAGCATTAACGGAAGCAGCGGCGTTAACCGATAAATCTGTTTGTCCGCGTGTGAAAGGAGACTGAACGTACGTTGACGTTGAGTTGGTTTAAAAGTCAGTTGACAGAGGAACAGCGAGCAGCTCGTATCAGCTAATGTGACATTTTGCGCATTTTTATATGTTATTACTAATATGAGAGGGTTGTTTTTCTTAGGGCGTGTGTTGTCTTTGTAAACAACTCATTTGTAGCTTACAACGTTACACCGGGCACAGATAAATACTTCCTGGGGCATGTTGACTCAAGACAGTTTTGTTTTTTTCTCACGAAAGAGAATATAATGAAGCCCAAACGCACGCAGAAGCACACAGGACTACACCGGCCAGGTAATGTTCCAGCCGACAGTACGTCTCTTTCCACAAAATATATTCGTGTTTTGTTGTAAAATTTGGAATAAAGGGTTAAGCAAATAAGGGTCAGCACTACTATCATAGCTCATAATTATTACTGTGCCCTACAAAATGTGAATTAAAAAACAAAACATTGCGACTTTTATTTATTATTCCCGCTTCTTCCCCTAAAAGCAGTTTTTGAATTAATGTCAGGTTTTTTTAAGGTGATTTATACTCACTCACACTTTCTCCCTGAGGGCTATATATCAATATTTTCCGTCTCATACAATTAATTCAGATCAGGCAAAATGTAACAAGATGACCAACAAAGATGGAATGCTTTTTTAAAAACATGCAACAGGTGTCATTTATAAAGATTATAGGAAAGTCGCCACTGTACAGTTACAGTACAGTGTACTGTACACTTCAGAGAAGTCTGACTGTTTTATTAGTAAGATAAAGAACATACAAAATACATCATTGTTAAATGATAAGTTTCAGGTAATGGGATAACTGAAAATGCCAGAAGCAAAGACATTGGGCAAACTTGGGTATGGCCACCCCATGGTTTGACCTTGAACACAAATGCATGCAAAAAGGACACTGCACACACACACAATTCAAGTCAGAATATGCAAAGAGAGGATGAAACAGTTCATTAGATTTTTCTTTACTTGGCAAGTTAAAAAAATACACATTCCCAGTTGATGCTGATTAAAAACAACACTCCTTGTATTTATGAAGCCATAACCGATTCGTTTTACCACATATGCTTCAGGAGATAGTGATTCATCTGTTAATCACAGTGTTAGTGGTTAAATTCAGTTTGTCCACTTCAGAAGTTGTGTACTCGTCACTTCTAAGTTGCCTTAGATAACACTTCTATTTGATCTGTCCATCATCATGTGATTTTATTAATTGATCGATCAGTTAATAAAATGATTAATTTGTGTTTGATCAGTTGATTGCGTAATGATTAATCATTCCAAGAGTTCAACTGAGATTATCACTAGACCAGTGGTTAGCCCTTTCTCATCCTTTATGTTGAATTTTGTTTTTTAGGAAAAGGTGTCACCACTGGGGACAAGACAACATTTAACCAAACCAAGTCAACATCACATGCATCTTATTGTGTTCAAGTGAAACCTTTTGCAGGAAATGTGTTTTACCTTGACCTGCCATCAAACAAAACAGCAGAGACATTGGAGTGTGACATCAAAGAACTGGGAGGGGTGAGACAAAAACACATTTGTGTTCTATGTGACTGCTGCAATGCTTTAGGACATTTGGAACTTCTCTCCAATAAACGTAAAAAAATCCAAGCGCTTTGTTAAAGAGTTGGTTTGTTCCAACACATAATTCAATGTTTTCTGGTCACATCATCATTCCTTTCAGCCATGCAGACTTCATTAGGCCTAACTTCTTCTCAGCTTTATTCATTGAATTCATTGAAGGCATTATTTATAATTTAAGTGCCTTTGGTATTCTTGAGTTTAACTAGATTCCAAATTCAACTGGAAATATTTGTCAGTTTTAGTTTAGATAGGAAAACCTGTGTGTTGCATTTGTTACTGTGGAAGAGAGTGCTGTGATGGTCTGCGTTACTTAAATATGTAAATTCGTAGCTTTACTGAACATCAATGTCTTGTCTGCCACTCAGACTGTTGAGAAGTTCTTCAGTAAAGAAATCAAGTATCTGGTATCCAACAAGAAAGAGGCCCAATATGTGCAGTGCCTCCGACGGGACTCTCCGGTCCCCAGCCCAGACTCTGGACAGAGTTCACCTCGGACACACTCCAACCCACACCACGCTGTTAGCCACAGGGACAAAATCAAAAGCAGGTCTCGGTGCCAAACAGACGCTGTGAGTTCTCTTTCATTATTTCATCATCCACAGTCCAGATCATTAGAAACTTTTTCCTAGTCACTGATAGACATTTTTCACTTTCTGTTATATTGCAGCCTGTCACAAGTCGAGGGAAGTCTTTGGTGGAGAGAGCGATGAAAGAACAGGTTTGTTAAGTCAACACTAAAGAGTTTACTAAGGAGCTTTTATGACCTCTTTGTTTTTTGTACTAATAGACACTTGTTTGTTTTTAGGAGAGGGTAAAAATGAACAAGATTCTGTCAAATGCACTGGAGTGGGGTGTGAAAATCCTTTACATAGACGGTATGTAGTAGACATTACAATAGTTTGTGTTACATAATTATTCACTACGGATGTACTGATACCACTTCCTCCCAGACTGAGTACAAGTATTTGCATTTGAGTACTTGGTAATACAGAGTATTGATAGGAGTACTAAACTGTTTTGCATCTTGTATGAGTTGCTGGACTGTAAAATCCTCCTCAGTCCACTGCAGTTAAGCAAATGCCCCATGTTCTTCTAACAAAACAATTATGGTGGCCAATGTATTTAAAAACAAAAAGAAAAGAACAAAACACACATTCTGGATGCAGAGGCACGTAATTCATGGATTGTAGAGTTTATACAGGAATATGGAGGTAAAATGACAAAGCGAACTTCAGGTCACATGGTAATGCTGTAGTTACTGTGTACAATATCCACAAAAAGTTGGGGATATTAGACTTTTGGGTGAAATTTATGGAAAATGTAAAAACTCTGTGCTGCAGGGATATTATATCATAAAACTAGGACATTTGAGTGTCTGAAACAATGTATTGAAACAAAAGCTACGTAACAACAGTGGTGGGTATACTACAAAAAGAAACATCAATGCCTCAATAGCTTGTCAATGGTAGATGTCGTCTTGGTCTCTAGATGTCGTCTTGGTCTCATGATGTCAAAATGTGAACAGCATGATGACAGAGGACAGTTTAAATCCCATTGTAATTTTTGCATAGAGTCAGAACAGATCATGCAGAACAGCATGTTATGCAATAAGTGCTGAAACACTGAATGGTTGAACATGTTCATTCAGTAGTTTAGAGAATGTCAAATTAAGTTCACCTGTAAAGGTTATAGTGCATTTTAAATTCACTATATCACCCAAAAGTCAAATGTTCCTAACTTTTTGTGAGTAGAGTGTATCTCTCTTTGTTGTTGCTGATGTCACTCAAAAACATTAAACGTGTTTATAATAATCATGAGAAACACGAGAATCACTGTTAGTAACTAAATCTCAGGACTTTATCAGAGCAGATCTTGCATTAAGTTTTACTTTTGTTGTCAATTATCTGAAGACGGCTCTAAATCAGACATTTTTTCACCTCCACCTCTGAGTAGAGGTTAACACAGTATCCTGTGCAATATCTGAGAAAAGAAGTACACAAAGGCAGATAGATCCTGATGCTCAGTAATGGCATCAGCATTGGGACATCTGTTATTTACATGCTTTGACTTTGTGCAGTGCATGAAATGGTAGTGAATTTTGCTCTGACTCATAATAGTTTTGTTTTTTATGGCCCCCACAGATATAAAAGCGTATGTCCATAAGAAAAAAAAGCTTGTCAACAGCCAGTGTCCTGTTTCCAATTCTATCAAAACCAGTGTAAGTTTATCTGTTTAAACTTCTGTAATGCATGTTTTGTAGAGACTTATTCATATTTTGGGATTTTGAGGTTTTAAATAATTGGTTTAACATAGTAAATTACTGTGCTTTTTAAATTAGTTTTTAATGTAGTGTGTCATTCGTCTTAGGTCAAAGCAGAGCCAGCAGCAGAACAAGGGTTAAAGAAATGCAAAGGTAAATGCAAAGAAAACATGCTTTCTTAGCTGAGTTAGTAGTATATGTCGCTTCATGTGTTGTCTACCTAATCAGGTTTTCCTAATCCCCTACCCTGATTAGTGGGTGGTTAGGTAGGTAGGTTTCCTGTTTACATAGTAGTGAAGAAATCAGTTTTCCCAAGATAACTGAGCGTAGCCTGATTGCTTGTGAATGCACTGAATGACTACAGATGTTTTTTCACCCAGGAGGGCGAATAAGTAAGCCCTTCATCAAGGTTGAGGATTCAACCAGGTAAGTGTTAAACAGTTCAAAGAAATGCATATCCATCTACTTAGCTATTTATATATTTGGACAATGAAATGTTTCTTTTCCATTCTTCAGACACTACCGTCCAATCTACCTCACTATGCCACACATGCCTGAGTTCAATCTGAAGACTTTTCCTCCCTGTAGTCCCTTCTGTGTTGCTGCGAAGGATCCCCCTCGAAACACAACGTTAACACACAGGTAGGGCTTTTAGTAACATGTACAATACAGTACAATATGCCATACTTTCAAAAGACTACAGATTATGTATTTTATTATTTTAAATAATTGAAATTTTACTGTATGTACCAGTTAAATATTCCCCAGAGCGCTTCACAGTTAGTTACTTGGTAACGAACTTGATTTAGCTTCAAGCTCCTCTGTTTTTGAATCTTAATTTTGTTATGCGGTGAAGCCAGAAACAGTTCAGTCTATATAAATTACTAACTGATTAACTAATAATCACCTAAGTAACTAACTTACTAACAAATTAACAAAAACAAAATTAGAAACTAACTATTAAAAGACAATTTCGTACAATTTCTTTCATAACTTAGGATGCTGTATTTTGAATGTTTGTAAACTTTGGGCTCTTAAATGGAATTATACATTTTGTGGGTGGCTTGGTAGCACTGGTACCACTCAAAGATCTGTGGTGTACATCATCAAGTCTGACCGAAATTGACCAAAAACCTGTTTTCATCTTGGTTTGATTTTATTTGTTCAACCTCTGGGCTTCTCCGGAACAGAGGTGCAAAAGCCTCAGCCAGTGAGGAGAGAGCACATGGCCAAAAGAAGATCAGAGACAAGAAACTGGGTGGTTACTGCGAGTGCTGTATGATCAAATATGAAAATCTGAAAATGGTAAATGAACATGTTTTATAATAGTAAATACTGTATCATGCCTTCAAAACAGTAATTTATAGTAAAAACGTATGTACCTCAATTAACTTGAAGCCAATTATAGAGTTGGTGGGCTTATAGTTAATTTATTGTTTAAATGTTTAACAATGACCTGGGTAAAAAAAAATGCACTTGTAAGATAATTTAATAAAAGCTAAAGGTTTTTCCATATTGTTTCTTGTGTTTGGCACAAACGGGATCTAACATGTGTTGAAGTAAGTTATGAAAACTGCTCAGGGATAATAGTCTCATGTAGTTTAATCTCCCGTAATCCTTTATAGCGTATTTAAATTGTTATCTTTATTAACTATAACCAAATAAGAATTTTTTAAAACACATACTCACTTGTATCCAAGGAGCTTTTTGTCCCCAGCAATAATTTAACTGGGTAATTTTTGTACAGCATCTACACAGTGAACGTCACCAGGCTTTCTCCAAGAGTGATGAATATTTTGTAGTGGACCGACTGGTTTCAACCATGCACTGCAACTTTATCCACGTCAAAGCTAACGCTAAAAGGTAATTTTTTACAATTTATCTAAAGCTTTCATTGTTGTTATATGTTCACAAGAAACAATATGTGATCACTTGTTAATAGCGTTAGATATCCAGATCTTTTCTATTTCTGTTCTAAGGTACCATCTAATTGTTTTCTTTCTTCCCTGTAGACCAAAGTGCAGTGTTTCTTCTGTTCTGCTTGCTCCTGGACCATGTGGGAAAGTTAAGCTAAGGCACATGGGAGCTATTGACAATAATGAAACTAATAAACAGGAGCAGCAATGGACTGTTGTTGGGGATGAGGGATCTTCTTCAAGCCATGCTTTAAAAAACAAATCACCCTCTGGTTCTGCTCCTCTTATTTACACAGAAGGTGACACTTCCAAGCACGAATCTATACCACATAAACAGCCATGGAAGGATAATACCTTGAATTCTTACACTAAAAAACCTCAGCTCAAGACACAAAAGTCCTCTCAGGTTGACCTTATGGACCAAATATCTCTAAAACATGTGAATATTTCAACCTCAGTCTGCTGTAACATGAATGTGAAGAGTGAAGGTATTTCAAAAAGCTTTCACGTTATGACAAATCAAAAAAAGGAATGTGAAACAAACAATTCATCCTCACCTTTTGAGTCTGTTCATGACAGGAACATATTGCCACAGAACAGTAGCGCAAACAATTTCTCAGAAAAGGAAGAGGGAAGCTTTCCTACACAAAACCTCTCTCCAGTCTGGAAAATATCGAGAAAGGTAAGGGTTTATAATCGCAAAAGACGGAGAATAGACAAACATCTTGAATGTTTAAAGCAAAGTAATGTCCCTGATAACTCCATACTGAAGGTCTGGGAGCTTTTTCATTCCAGTGATGACATGGATGAAGAATTTTATGGATTTGAGGATCAGGAGGAGAAAAATGAACTCAGGGATTAACGGGACTATTAATTGATTTTCTGCTCTATCTTATTTTTGTGTAGGGGTGAAAAAAACTCATTTTACCCCTCTAGTCTGAAGACGTGCTGTAGCAGGCAGCTACTGACGTGTTGTTGCACTTTTTTAGCACAAGAGATGGAAAACAGAAAATAAGTAGAGTAAATGTCCCATGTTTTTTTTTTTTTTTTTTTTTTTTTGTTTGTTTTTTTTAGTGGTTCAAAGAGTTTGGCTTTGATATTGTGTGCTGCACTATGAAAATATTTGTCAGTATTTTAGAATTTGTAGAATTGTATTAAAAAAAATTTATAATTTTACCAAGACAGTAAAGTTTTGACATGTTGATTTTAATTTTTATGACACTTTTAGTAGAATACCCTAGTCCCAAAACTCAGCTTCATAGCAGACTGAAATATCTACTATTGCCCAGTTGGTCTGAGTTGCCTCACAATAGTGATTGTTTCATAAAATATAATTCATTTGTACCTTGAAACTTTATTACAGCTCAACCCCAATCAAAACTCTAAAGTCTCATTGCAAAGTGCCAGACAGACATTACCAAACAAATACATTTTAAGTAAAGTATATAAAATCACAAGGTCAAAAACACGTTTTGCCCCTAGAAACGCAATTAAATATTTGTATGCAGGTGATATTCATTTTTTATGGTGATGGTCTCTGCATGCAGTCAACTAAAACTTAAACAACATTAAGTTTGTTTAAGAAAGGCATTCAATGAAAAACAAATGCTGCAGCAGTAAAATTACACAGTAAACTCAAGAAAGATGCTTGCTGAACACGGGAACCTATTGTATTACAAAATAGCTATATACTGTATGTATATGTTTTGTGATGTTAATGTTCTGTATATAAGATGTGTGGTACTTGAAATTAAATATGACATTTTAAGATTTATCCTAAGTGCATTTTACATGACCTACCTCCATATGCTCTTTCTGATGCATTAGCTCACTTCTCCCAGTTTCCTGCATTCAGTGTAATAACATAGTGCCCTTTTTTCTCTCACTGTTGTCAAATGGATGCTCTGGGTCAAATGGAAGCTTGACGCTGACATTAAGAAAAAGACGTAAGCAACAGTGTGTTGATCAAAGTGCACAAACCATAGCTAACTTAAAGAGCTATCCCTTTCCATTATTTTTTTAGCAGGATTGCATATGCTGCAGCAACAACACATACTGTAAAACACTCGGGCAGCAATTAACAAATTATACAAATTTAAAAAACACGTGAGATAAACAATTACACCAGCAGGAAACCCATGCTGGCACAAGAACAAAACACAACCCTAATTGGTTGATATGGCTTGTTATTGCAGGGAAGCTTAGTGAATCTGTTTTTAAAGACTTATATTTTAAAGCAAATGTGAACGAATCAAGAGTAGAATATCCAGGATAGTACCAATTATTAAGTCTTAAAACTACAGTATGGAAAATTTTATAGTTTTTAACTTATCCTAATGTGAAAAGATATCAAAGGCTCTAATGAGACACATCCTCTGAGCAGCCCTGGCAGTGGTGCTGATTCACTTCTAAAGCCCAGTTCTTCCCCCTTGGCATTACTATTTGGCCCTAACTCTTGGTTTTGCACATGTAGTGCAATGTGCTTTCACAGTGTGTGGTTTTACTGAGGACTCCTCAGCAAACAAGACCACCTGTTTGGCTCTGATGATGTATCGAGGTCTAGAAGGGTTGCACCGTTCTGTAGGCTGATATTGAAATTACTACTACCCCTTATGACTCTGTTTTCAGGGAAAATTTGAAAACAAGGGCATGAGATTGGGCCCAAAAGTTTTGTAAATGAATAATGTAAGTGGAAACAGTAAATAAAGAACATTATGATTCAGCTGTGCTAGAAGAATTATCGTGACAATAATGCAGATTTACCTTTTAAAAAGTTAGATATGATAACCAGTAAATTAATTGTTACATTTTTGCAGTATCATTCATTCATTCTTTAGAAGAAATACATTTTAGATTTTGATATAGTTTGATGGATAAAGGGCTTCTATCAAAGGCGTAATTATTCAGCTATAATTGGACAAGGGCAAAATGCCTTTAACAGCAGCCAATAAAATTAAGAATATAACTTAAAGGTATATGTTAGTCTATATAGACCGCTTATTTTATTATCAGCCTCTCTCAGTAGTATTTACTAGTAGTAAAGGTCAGACAGTTGCAACTGTGGATGCAGTTTTCTGAGAGAATTTACATTTTTTGAAAATGTATTTTAATGACCCATTAAATAAAAGAGCAACTTCACTAATTTTCAACTTGCTCACCAAGCCTTTATTTTAGGGTGTAATATACACTAATGCCTTTAAACTTGTCTCTTGACTTGACTTTAACATGTTTCTCTTCTGGCTGAAAAAAGACCTCCAGACAACATCACCCAGAGGAGTTTTACATCATTAGGAGTTCAAAAAATTCCATCCGGGGGGGCTCTTGAAAAGCAGGTTGACCATGATCACCAAGTGATGTCATCTGGAGGCATTTTTCAGCCAGTAGAAGACAAAGATTTTAATATAAGAAAGAAAACGTTTAAAAGCATTATTGTATTTTTACTAAAGCCAGGGGGAGTAAGTTGAAAATTGGTGAAGTTCCCCTTTAAGTTCATGAAACCTGGACTATTAAAAAAAGCTTAAAGCCATATTTACTCTAGTTTTTTAATTCTTAAAATATATTCACCTGCAATACAACCAGCCAGCCTATAATGATTTATCAGTGCAATCAATCACAACATGAGAAATTATTCTTTATAGATGGCGTCTTGTTTCTAAGGCTGCACACATTTTTATTCGCAATTTTGGAGTAATGAAAGTACACTGATACATGAAAGATGTTTCAGTGCAGATTGACAACCTTGTCTTATATCAACGGAGTCACAGCGTTAGAACGATGGACAGATTTATTTCTGTAAGGAGGATGAACACACACTTGTTAATATCTTAGCTTAGTTGTTAGAAAAAATCAATGGATTTACTTTCATCACTTGATTGTAAATGTCATAACAAATATTCTAATCTGCATTTCCGGAAGGAAATTGTGATTGCTGGAAGCTACTGCTGCTGCCACTGCCTTTTAAAACTAAATTGTAACAGATTACACCTTTTGCTTTAAATAAACACACACGCACTCACACATAAAAATAAATAAATAAATAAATTCCCATTCACCACCATTTGGGACGTTCTTATTTCTTTCTTCAAGCTGGCCTGATCCTAGGACTGCACTCTTCTGGACACAGATCTCAGATGTTCCTGGAATCTTCTGTAGCCCCTCACCTAGTTTGGGGGTCACAGTCCCCAGTGTTTAAGTTGACTCGTGCACCACTTGTGCCTTCACCTTCCAGATCTTTTCTAACTCTTCTTTCAGCCCTTGGTATTTCTCGGGCTTCTCGTGTTCCATCTTCCTGATGCTGTTATCACTTGGGATTTCTCTTCTGTTTGTCCCCCACTACTATGTTTAGTTGTTTGGCCATTACCAGTTTGTCCATCTGTATCTGGGAATTCCACAGGATGTTAGCTTGGTCATTCTCAACCACCTTTTGGAGTTGTGTCCCATTCTGCCTTTGGGACTTCCAGCCTCACTCTAAATTGCCTATAGGTGTGAATGTAAATGTGAATGGTTGTCTGTCTGTTTATATCTCTGTGTTGGCCCTAGTCTATCTTAGTGTACCCTGCCTCTCGCCCAATGAGAACTGGGATATATTTGAGCCCCCCATGACCCTGAACAGGATAAGTGTTTACAGATAATGGATGGATGGATGATGGACTTCCAGTCTGTACTTGGAACCGATGTTTACACCATGCCAGCCACTTTGTTCCATGTATGCCCCGCCTGCTAGCATCTTGCACCCTGCTGTTATGTGCGGGATTTTCTCAGGGGCCTCTTTGCACAGGCTGCACCTGGAGTCCTGCCTGGTATGGTAGACTCCAGCCTTTATTGATCTTGTACTAAGAGCCTGTTCCTGTGCTGCTAGAATTAGTGCATTTGTGCTGTCTTTCATTCTATCTAGTCAAGCCACTGGTAGGATTTTTTGATTTCATCCTGCTCTGCATTCCCTTGCTCCTGTGGTTTCTGCTGCCTGAAGTAATTACTAGGCATGTCATCACTTGGGGCAATGTTCCTGATGTATCCATGGATTCATGTTTCATCCTGGATAGCGGCTCTGACACTCGCTAATCCTCATCCTTCTGCTTAGTGTACAGTCTCACGATGCTGTATATGGGGGGGATACCATCTATCTATAACCCCAATTCAAAAAAAAGTTGGCATGTGTGTAAAACATAAATAAAAACTGAATGCAATGATATATATATATATATATATATATATATATATATATATATATATATATATAGAGAGAGAGAGAGAGAGAGAGAGAGAGAGAGAGAGAGAGAGAGAGAGAGAGAGAGAGAGAGAGATGTGCCAATTAAGCTTCAACTCATAAAAACTAAAAGTCCTGTGTAATACTTGTCACGTACAGTGAGACGATCCCTGTTTCAAGTTTAAGTATTTTTGTGTCTGTTGAGTAGAAATGGAAGCCAAAGGAACAGTTTACAGACATGTTGTTGGTCAAGATGAAGCCATATACCCTACCAGGTCACACATGGATGAAGTCTGAAATCTACTGAAACCACCCTGACATTTGAGCTAAACTACAAAACCCATACCAGGTGTGACAATATGGAGCATACATACAGTTATAATTAAAAGATATGAGAGTTCTTTAGAGTTTAAATAGTGTTTCTTGGTACTCATGGCCCATTTGTCTCAGCTGAATGTATTTCAAATTTTCAGTGTCAGATTAGCTTTTTTCTACCATTGATAATAAAAGAAAAACAACATATCATAGAAACATGATTGAATAGTCAAATAATAGCCTCCTATTCTTCACTGAGATGCACCAACTGTGTGAAAATGAAGTGCATTCACAATCTGGTTTTAAGTGGAAAAGCAGCAAGGTTTTGTGCTAAATTCTGATCGTGTGAATGAATGCTGTCCAAGCACTCACTCAATAAAGACAAGTCTTGTGTAACAAATTGATAGAGTACCATCTAAACTGGATTTTTATGCTGTTCTGCAGATGTAAGCTTTTGAAAATGAATCTGTGCTGATCTTCACTTTGATAAGAACCTTTGAATGACAAAATAAAAGGAGAATAAGGGAAAATCTGGATTTGTCAGCAGGTTAGGTTCACTGGTCATAAGTCAGAATTTAAGTGATCTCCATTTCTGGAAGTAAAATCCCCACAATTTTCAAAACATTGCTTCCTGAAATAAAACCTACATCAGCTCCTCCAGTAAATAAGCATCATGTGTATGGAAAAAAATAATATTCAACAGCAGCTCATTACTGTGGGAAGATTTGCTAGATGACTCTGAGGCAAACCACATCAAGTTAAACATCTGGTGTTTACCACCATAAGCATGTGTGTTGAAGTATCGTATTAGAGGTGCTTTATGCTTCCCTGAGGCAACTGTTTCAACTGGACACTGGAAACTGCTGTCGGCATCTTATAAATACCCACGTACGATATTGTACATGCCACAATTTTCTGTAGAGCAACAACATAATCCTTTTTTGTAAAAGGCTGTCACATGAAAAAACAACTGTGCTGCTACATACCTAACGAGGGAGAGTGCTTATTTTAAAAACGTCCACAAACTAGGGACATAATTTCAAAAATGGAAATGGCATCTCGGTTTCCTGTTATTATAGGCTGGATCTCTGGCAGATGGAGTGAGTCATGATGCTGATCACAGGCATAACTGGACAGGAATGACGCTCCTGCAGTAGTGAACGTGGAGGAGGAGGCTGTCTTTGATATCAACACGTTCGGTCCAGTTGACGGAAAGCCGGGCCCGCAGCTTCTCTCATCCTGTCTCCGCTCATATTTATGCATTAAGCGTTTCTGCAGTGAGCCGCTGGATATTGATGTGTTTTAAGGAGGTGTCCCCAGTCTACTCCTCCCCTTCATACATCCCTCTCTCCCTCCCTTTCCCTCCTCCCTGCATCCTCCGTGCTGTTGATCCGCGGGATCTCGGTGCGCTCAGACGCGCTCGGTGTTCAGACTCGTAGGACCCCGATGGCCCCCCACCAGAGGGACTGCGTTCACCAGACGTCCAGCTCCGGCTCTAGGATCCCCTAGCGAAGCCAGGAAGGACCCAGAAATCCTTCTTCTGGAATACCGCATTGTTTAATAATTTCCAGCGAGAGAGAGAGAAAGGTGATGCTGATGATGATGATGCGCCCGCGATGGTGGATTTCCCTTTTGTGCATCTGTGGACTGATGCACGTCGGTCACCAGAGCAGCCCTAATGCCCGAAATGGTAACTGAAACTATTTAGAACATCACATTAATTATTATAGTGCAAACAAAGTGTGCAACCCAAATTAATAGGCCTGTGCTTATTTTTATATCTGCATCGGTTACTTCATGATCTACATCTAAAATATGCATATAGCCTTTAGCTGTTTTATGTTACCAAAGAAGATAGAGGTGCCAATCGACATTAGAGGTGGCGGTGTTTTTAAAAACCGTGTGACTGTTTCATTCCCAATTTCAATACGGAGAGATGCGGGCAATGAAATCGGTGTTTTCCTCTGTGTGCAGGAGACGCCTTGTCGAGCGTGAAGGCTCTTCGTGATGCAGGCAGGTTTGTCTGGAAGGAGGACACGGTGCCTCTCCGCCTACTGTACAGCAGGCACAACCACAGCCAGATCACACAGGATGAGCTCAGCACTAGAGCTAAAGCCAGCTCCGGATCCACACAGGTACATTGTTGTTGTTGTAGTTGTTGTTGTCGGGTTTTTGTTTTTTTTTTAGTGAGGAGTGTCTGCATGGAGGCTGCGTGCGCTGGAAAGATCCGTGCACAAGAAAGCCGTGTTTATGTTTGCGTAGATTTAGCTTCTAGGTCTTAACGGGGAAAATAATAGGCTATTCAAGTAATTAATAGCAAAGCAGAACACGTTGAAACATTTAGGATCAGGCCGAAATAATTAGATTGTCTGCAGATGCTATAGCAATAAACAGACCACTCTGCATAAAAGCTGATTTAAAACAAAAATCACCATTGTAACAGCACTGCAGTTATTACTATTTTTTTCTGTCCACACTCGCCATTTAGATACTCGTCGGTAATCTGTCCGACCGGGACAATTACTTATTTGGGGGAAACTTGTGTGTTTCCAGATGTGTTGCTGCTCCAGCAGCTGTCTCACCTATCAGCTTATGTCTCAAGTCCCACGAATAAGCATTGTATTCATTCAAATAGTATTCATGACCAGTTAAACAATAGCCTAGCTGCTCGCGACAGATCAATACGTCTGAATAGTTGACGGTACCATTAGACCACAGAAAAATGTGTATCTGTGTAGAAACGTGTTGGCCAATATGTGCCAACTGCTGTAGAGGAAGATAACGGTATTCCCGTTATATAGCTCGACCACCAGAGGGCATGTTCATTTCTCAGAGGGTAAATATTTGCTTTGTTAGCTGTGGTCACAACTAAATTTAATGGGTTCCTCGGATAAACAATTTGCCTTTGTGTCTTCTTAGGATTTTTTAGCTTTAACATATGAATATTCGTATTAGATTCAGATGTTTATGACCATTCAGACCCTATAGATGACTATCGGAATATTTATTGTAAAAATCAGAATACAATATGTTTTGAACAGGCACTGATCCCCACAAGAATTCATACATTTAAATGAGCATATAAATGTATACATAAATATCTACCTATAAATATCTAAAATCAACGTATACTGTTGGTGGATTAAATTTTGTTTAGCCAAATGTTTGGATATAATAGTGTAATGTGATAAAATAGTTCAGAAATCTGCTGGTAGTCATCTAAAACCCACGGGATTAAGGATCTTTTTTGGCCAGAAACCCTACAAGAGCCATTTGGCCTTGTCTGAAATAAGTGACACAGTACAATAATAATCATAATAACTGTAACCATGTCCACTGACTCAGTTCAGTGAAGCAGCATGTCTGCTGGGTCCATTTCAAGCGATGAGTCAATTAGCATTGTGCAAACCTGCCATGCAATTCTAGTTTGTGCGGGTTAGGATTGTGTAGGCTAGCCTATCCAGACCTCTGAAGAGTGGAGAGGGCTACAGATGGTAGCAGGCAGGGAGGTGTTAACTCTTTGTCTCTCTCACACCTTAGCCAGAGCAGTAGCCTTATGGGTAAACAAGCTAACAGGACCCATCTGCCATCAGATATAGATTTGTATTTATTTATTTTTCCATTTTAAGCATCTTTTAAGCATGTTTGAAATTTTAAGAATTTCTCATATTATGCTTAAAGCCTTATATTTTTGTATTTCCCTCTCAGGAGTCACATAAGTTGAGCATGTAAACCCTGAGCGTATGGCTCATAAATAGTTTATTTTACTGAAAAATGTATCGTACCAAATTCTATTTATTGAGTTCATTCTTATATAGGCAGTCAGTTATGATCCAAGGGGTTAAAACGCTGTAAAATATACATTTTAGGCAAGAAAGAAATCCAGGTTAGAAGGAGGAGGAGACAGGCGGGGTTTTTTTTTCATTCGATTTGTGTCTCTTAATCTCTGGAGATTTTACACTTGTAATGTCACTGGAACAAAGTTTGATCAGTTATTTGCTGTTTTTAGAAAAACTGTCTAAAAACAAATCTGTCAAATAGTTCTTAAATGTATGACACACAAAACGTTATTTATAGACTTCTGTTGCATTGCTTATTTTCAGTTTCAGATACAATACAGCTGAATGAGCAATGGGGAGCTCAGCAAAGAGTCCTGATGTTTTGGTAGAAAAACAAGTGGTGTGTGTGTGTGTTGGTTTGTATGTTTTCCTGTTGTATGTTTTCCATCTGTCAGTGCTGTGATAGCACTTCCAGTCATATTTCTGGAGACAGAAGTGGAAAGTCCGGCCTATTATAACTCAGAAATCAATGAAAGAAGAGCCAGTGGTGGTCTCTCAATATTGGCCTGCAGCAGTCAGGCTGGAATGAGCTTTCATTAAACATCCAATCTGCCTGATTAGATTTCATCACATCTATTGAAAGTGACTGCCCTTTGTATGTGCTAAAACACACACCCACACACCCTCTTACCCACTCATATATGCATCGACCACGCGCAGACACACTCCTTCTAACAATAGAGTATGCTCACTGGGGACTTCATGGGCTAAGGTCATCCTTGGGTGAGCACAGGGACACCCCCTCAAATAGAAACAAAAACGCACACACACACACACGCATACACACACACACTCCTCCGCCTTTTGCCATGCTGTGTCCAGCCTGCAATGGCGTTAGCCTGTGGGCTGAGATTGGGGGAGGGTGATACATGTTTTAGCTCAGGTCTGGGACTCCCCTGGACCAGCTCAGGAATGATTGTGAGGACATTTTTTTACCTGAGAGTGTGTAATGAAGCGTGCACCATATGTGCCCAGCACCCAGGATGAGGATGACACCAGCCAAATCAATCACACACCACATGCAGTCATAGAAGAAAACAAAGGCACTTCTGTATGTCTACATATATTTATATTTACTAGCAGATGAAAATATGGTAACTCAGAAGATCATTCACTTCTAAAATAGACATTTCAGTGAACCCAAAATTGTTGCTGATAAACACACAGTTGGTCATCTGTTTTTCATTTACTGACAATAGCACCATATTGTCAGTGTTTACCGTGTTTATTTGGGTGCGAATGGGATAAACAGCTTCCTGGCTTATAGCTGTGAGACCCAGAAATTTAAATTGAAACAAAGAAAATTGACATTTTGATGGCTTATTAAAAACAGTCTCTTACTGCTGATAGGTCCTGGAAAAGTAATGTAGTCATCTATCAACATAAATGGAAATTGATCCATGCATATGATAATGAGTTAACTAATGAAGAGGGAACTGATTGTAGTATAAGTATATAATCTGTCTTTCTGCCTTCAGGTAAACCATGTGGCACAAGCCAGCTTTCAAGTGGAGGCCTTTGGTAGAAAATTCATCTTGGATGTGGAGCTAAATCAGTGAGTACCACATTGTTTAAACATCTGTCTGTGACTTCTGTGTTGGAGTATGCTTTACTGGACCATTGTATGCACAATTATGTGTACAGTATCTAAGTGTGTGTGTGTGTGTGTGTGTGTGTATGTTTTTTTATATGTTTGCAGCAGGTCAGCTGTTTTATGTGTGTGATTTAGAGGTTCCATCATAATAGGAAGTGATTTACAGTAAAGGCCAGACCACTGCCCTGTCAGGCTCTAATATTGATCGGGGCACTGTTGAAGCAAGCAGCTCTCTCCAGATTTTTCTTTTCTCCCTCTTTCTTTATCTGCCTCTCGATAGCTTTTTGCCTCACCCTCATATTCTCCCTGTGAAAAGCTCTCTGTAAGCATTGTCCTCTTTAAACCTTCTCCTGTTTTTTTCTATTTTCCTGTTTGATTCTATGAGACCATGGCATGTTTTATTCAGCCCCAAAAAACAGAAACCCTGGCAACTTGGCACACGCAGGTATAGAGTGATGCTTCCTGCTCCTCACAGCAGAAGTCACTCCCCTACTAAGTGAAATGTTACAACACAGGAATTCCCAGTTCATATATCTGTTAAACCTACAGCTCACTGTGAGACGCATGGTTATAAATGTAGCATCTGGTCTTATAATACATACATGTGAATATGTATACATTTGTCCAGAAGCTGTCACACATTTAAAAAAAAAACTCTGCCATTATTCATGACAAAATGTGACAAAGTCTTCCTTCAGTTTAACTGGATGTGGTGAAGATCAGACAAATCAGCCCTCAGAATGTAAAAAGAAAACAAACACTGATGTGAAATCCTGTTTTTAAGCTTAGCAGAGAGTGAACTGGCCTCTAACCAGACAGCCTTGGGAAGCAGCTTTGATATGTGTGGCTCTGAATGAGAATGAGAGACTGAGATCAGTGCAGTAGAGCATTTTACTGTGTGACTTCTGATTTCTACTGTTTGCTTAGGCTAAAATGTTGGTTCTTGTTTAGCTATGATAAAGAAGAATTGTCTGCAGGTATTTTGTTATTTGAGTAATTGCATCCCCATTTCAATCAAAATTGTAAACATTTCCACGCGCCTCAGTTGTGAGGATTTTCTGCTTTCTGTTGTATTATTTCATAGTAAATAAAATATTTTTTCCATTTTGCAATGTTTGTCAGAAGAAAATAAGGCATTTGTTTCCTTTTTCATCACTTGAGCTTTAACAAATTGTAGTTGCTATTTCTAATAGTATTTCTATTTGTCAGTTGATATCTTGATTATCATTTCTGTAATTTAGTAAGCAGCACGGCTAAAAAGGTTTTGTTTTCAGATTCTCAGAGTGAGGATTTACTGAATAATTATTGAGTTCTTAAACAAGACATTCAATAACTCAACTTCATCTCTGAGAAGTTGTGGTCATTTTGTACACTGCTGTAGATTGATTAATTGTTTTGTTTTGGCCTATTATTTGTGTGTCTGCATGTGGTTTTATTCATGTTTCCAATCCCTGTTTTCCTTCCCCAAAGGGACAAATCTCCAGTTTCCCTCTGTCTGAATGAGTACACCCCAGATTCTCCTCCTGCTGCCGCCATCTCTCCTCTGTTCTCATCACCCTCCTCTACCACCCTTCTCTGTCAACTGATCCCCCATTTGACATCCATACTGAGTTTGTTTACAGAATGCTTTAATGCCAGACAGAATAAACCCAGTTGATGTGTGTGGGTGCTGTAGTGGGAGGTATTTTAGCTGAATGGGCCAACATTGTTTTTTGGCTCCCAGTAATAAAACCTTGTTCGCTCATTTTGATCAATGAGCAACTCTGCTGTTGTGCATTTTTCTGTGTTTAATTGTTGCCATGAGCAAAGAAGAGAGGTGGGTTTTACAGTTTCATTTGAATGATGTGTCTCTAGTGCTACAGTACATCATCACCATCATCATTATCATCTTTGAGAAATATTTCAGTTTCCTCAAGATGATGTTTGGCCATAGACTTTGAATAATAGGAATGTAGGTGTTTTGTTGTCTTGTGCATTCAAAACACGTGTGTTTTGGAATCATTTCACTTGATATATGTCAATTTTTAGTCTAGTGTCTTTAAGCTTTGTTATGAAAATTGTATGTATTGAATCTTGCAGATCTTTTCACTATATAGAGGAACCTACTGTGTGCTTGAAAACAGCTTTAGGTTGGTCCAACACTTTGGTGTAGACTGAAATATCAAAAGAATGTTTGGACAGATTGGACTCAAACATTTTAAAGTGTGTGCTGCAGTTATTATCTCTTTAATTACTAATATGCCATACTGACACATACCACCCTTCTGAAGTGTGTCAATGTTTAGGGGGTTGGTAGGTCATGGGGTCTTTATGCCCTTTGTCTTCTTTTTACTCCTCCATCTTGGCGGCTGGCTATAATTTCAATTTATGGGGCTAGAGTGAAAATGTGCGCAGCGTTGGGGGTTGTTCCTGCTTTTTAATCATACCCAGTCCCAACACATGCATGTATTCAGTTCTCCCGGCTTTATTTCCCCGCTTCCACCACACCCACTCCCCATTCAGTCCTCCCCCTGCTAGCCCTCTGCCCCACCCCTCCCACCTGCTCCTGCTCAATAATGAATGATGCTGTACAATTAAAGAGGAGAATGCACATGGATAGGAAACATTCATCCAGTGGGTGTGCACAGTGTTACACATGTTACACAATAAGGCCTGCTCATACAGAAAACTTGATTAGTCCAACAAGAAAACACAGTTCTGTGTGTGATTAGTTTGCACATTCCCCAGTACTTATATCACAAATTATAAGGTGGGGGTGGTACAATCAATAATGCAATAAAGAATGTTTTCTTCCTACAGATATTTTATAAAATATCTAAATATCTAAAATGTAGAAAGTATATTAGTATATTAAAGCTGGTTTGAGGTAGCAGTTCCATGTCTATGATATTTGACAGAAATAGTAAGAAATGTACTGGAGTGGACATATCTTTATTATTTTGTATTCTTATAGTATATAGGTTTTGTATGTACAACAATGTGAGAGTGCAGTGAAGAACATGTGGGCAGCTCCAAGTGGGACTGGAGGGTTTCATAACCTCAACAGTCTTATGAAATAATCTGTTGCACCAGCTTTAAATAAAGGGGACTACTCCCTCTCAAATGTGTGATATTGACATTGACACCAATGGATCATCATTTCTATTACTGTGTTTGTGTCAGCATTCATCGCATGCAGACACATTTTTTATGCTAATGCAATGGGTCAATTACCGGTAATGCTAAATGCATTATTCATCTTTGTGAAGGGTGTGTGCACATTCTCAAAGATTTTAGTAGCAATGGGGCCTCAGGGGATAAAACATACCTACAATTTCCTGTGTAAGGAAAGAAGCTAACCAAACATCCAATGGTTCAGTGGTTTGATGAATGTGTTCATACGTGTTAGTACATCTGTGCAAGAGCAGAAATGGGTGTGTGTATGTATGTGTTTGAAGTCAAGAGTGTTGTTCCTACCATGACATCTGTCAATATCTCTATCTGAAAAGCTGCCACTGGTGCGTTTTAGTGTGTGTCATCTTGTTGGGCCCCAGGTGCAGAAGAGGTACAGAGAGTGTTGTCCTAATTAGAGAAAACAAGAATGATTCGGAAGAAATGAGGCCCAGATGGAAACAAGGAGGATTAAAAATCAGTAACTGAAATGAAGAAAATGGAAAAAAAGGGAAAATTAAAAACGGTAAATTCTTTGTTGTAATCTCACCCCTCATGTTGGGGATTTCCAACTGAGATTAAAGTTTTTTACATCTTCACTTCACTTCGTATTGATTTTTACCTCCTGTATATATATTAATAAAGCGCATTCTCTATCCTTTGCTCACTGATTGCATTCCTAGCAACAGAATTTCAAGCTCTGTGATATTTTTCTTACTATAAAGGCACTCTAAGGGGTGGAGATTATTTTTTGCTTTTTTAATTAACACACAATTCTCTTTTTTTCATAACCAGATACATTCTCACAATGCTGTTGGTTATTGTTTGAGTTGATAACTAAACTGTGTTTTATTTAACCCATCAAAGACTTAGATGACTGGTTAGAGCACTACTAACCATGTCTTTGGATAATATGAATGCATTTTTATTTTCTGGTTTACTAGATGACCAAAATATGTTGGCCCACTTGTTTCTGGGCTGCATTTGGAGTGGGGGAGTTGCTGATTCTAAAAATACTTCTTACCCAACAATAATTTTAGGCTCATTTGCTGGACAAATAATTATTCAGCTGATGTTTTCATAGTGATTTAATGACTTTTCCTGACATTGAATTGACTTTGAGACATGAATGTTGCTGATGCTGAGGTTTTAGCGGTGTATGTTTGTCTGCTTATGCATGTGAATCCACGTGCATGGAGCCTTACATCTCTACTTGTATATGATCCAACTCGCTGACATCCCATTCCAAGTTAATTCATTAGTATCCTGTGTCTTAGTCCCTGCATCGTGACATTGCTATAAACCAGCTCCACTGTTCTTCTCTTGTTCCAGCTCCATCTCTGTCTCTCCTCCTCTGTTCCCAGGTCTGTAATTTATTGTAGAGAGGCGTGATCTGATTTAGTGTAGACTTAATGAGAAAAACACAGAGAAGTATGTATGAGAGAAAAAGAGAGTGAGGGAGGGAAAGGATGAGAGGTTGAGGGAGAAATAGTCAAAGACAATGAGAAAGAAGAGGACAGAGGAAGAGATGTAAATGTCCTTTGTGCACCCTTGAGTGTTGTTGTGTGGGTTGAGTAAGTGCAAGAGAGTGTGGAGTGGTTGCTCGGGGGAGGTACAGTAGGTACTTGAAAGGAGTAGCTTATGAACAAAACAGTCCCCCTCTCTCCATCACCATCTCCTACTTTCTTTTTCTCTTGTCACAAGCATAACCTCTCCCTCTCTGATTTGTATGTTGATCAACACACAAACACACACACACACTTCAGCTCACAGCTTTAGTTATCACGTCTGTAGATATGTTTGTGTGACTATTTGTGAGATAAGTCAGTGCTCACAAATTTTCTGTTACTGATTCTGTTTTGCTGATTCTGTTTTGTCAGCATCACAGCCAGGTCACTATATGTACTGTATAGCTGTATGTACAGGTTTGCTGTATTCAGCGAGGTGGTGAGTGCATGTCTGTAAGTGTGTCAGAGATTGTAGTGTGTGTTAATTAATTAATACAGTTAGGTGCAAATGTTTATGTCGCCCTATTTTAAAATGTCAAAAAGAGTAAAACGAAAAAAAGAATTTTTTTCATCATAACATTTAATTCACATTAAGCTAGTGCTAGCTGAGTAGTAGAATGTTAGGTTAGGTGAATGAGGTTAGGTGACACCCTGAACATGATAATGATATATTCAGCTAGTATTACCATCAAAATTGGTCAAGGAGTAAAATAATAAAAACAATTAGCTGTGAAAAAGTTTGCATCCCCTTGATAAATGGGGGAAAAATGGGGCC
The DNA here is from genome assembly GCF_033026475.1 of Channa argus. Taxonomy (NCBI): domain Eukaryota; kingdom Metazoa; phylum Chordata; class Actinopteri; order Anabantiformes; family Channidae; genus Channa; species Channa argus. Next base: position 12,284,496 of record NC_090203.1, on the reverse strand, counting down.
TGGTGGCTCAGTGGTAAAGCATAGGGCTGGGATGCAGAAGGCAGCAGGTTCAACTCCCACCTCGCCAGGTGGGATTCCACCAAGGGCGAACCTGGTGCCAATATGGGAGGGTTGCAGCAGGAAGGGCATCCTGCTCATCAAAAAACACATCCCAATGTAACATGCAAAACATGTTCCGTTCTAGTGACCCGTGAAGGGACAAGCTGAAAGCCGGTGATCTTTGATCCCCTTGCTAAATGTGATAATTTGTACAGTACTTTCCACATTTCCCAATGCCACTACAATATAAGACACAGAAAGCCAAATCTACTGTCCTTGTTTTTCTTCTTATTCCACTTATGAAGCACTTTCTACAGGCTAGAAAGCCCCTGAAGAGCCACGCCATTATGTCTCTGTATACTTTGCCAATTTCACAGCACATAGGCACTGTCTCAGTGGAGAAGGGGTAATAGTGACCTGTTGTGGCGAATCAAACTTCTATTATTGTATTTCATTAGTAGCAGCACTGAGCTGTGCACGGTGATTCCTCGTATGAAAACACTTCCAGAACTAGACAGATATCACAAAGTGTGGACGTATGCATGAAAACATGCTCAGAATGCCATTTCTACAGTGGTAATGTGTAACAGGTTTAGTTTACCATGAGATGAGGCTGTGTCATATTATATATTTTATCATTCTGTCTATCCATCTATTATTTTAAACTCTTATCCAGTTCAGGGTCAGAAGTGGGGTACACCCTGGACACCAGAGTATCTCAGGGCTAACACAGAGAGACACACACAGACAGACAATCATTCACATTCACATTTACACCTATGGACAATTTAGAGTCAACAGTTTATCTAACATGCATGTCTTTGGCCTGTGGGAAGATACCGGAGTATCCTGAGGGCGATAGAAGAGACAAAGGAAGAGTTGATCTGAAAATTCTGAAAAAAGCATTGCTCTTGTTTGAAAATGGCTTAGCATCAAAAACGATGTGAATCAAACATTTATTAATTGTCACAAACTCAAATCAGCAAAGGGTTAAAACATTAATTAAATTAGTTTTAAAAACTCAAAAACAACACAACAGGTATACTGTCACAGCTGTATATGTGCATCGACATTAGTCTGCCTCATATTCCTAAAGCAGAGAATGAAATAGAAGTGGTCTCAGCCCATCTGTGTTTATTGAACAGAGTTTGCACTGGTGCATTTCCCCTTGTGTCGGGTTGTTAAGAATAGAAGGGTGCAGAGAAAATTAAAACCAGAGAGACAGGGAGAGAGAGGGGAGTGAATAAGGTTAGGAGAGAGTCATTGTGGTCATTGGTAAAGAAGATGGCAGATGTTAATAAACTCCTTCAGTTCAGAAAGGTTTTTAAGCATCTTCAAGTAAAGAATAATGACTTGAATTTTACAGTGATGATTACTGATAATGTCTGATGTGTTCAGCTCTACTATGGTAGCACCAGCTAGCTGGATGCTAATTTCAGAATGATATCCAATTTAGTTACATACCATGCTTCATCATTTTCCCCCCCATCTTATTTTATTTGTTTATTCCATCCCTGCTTGGTCCTGCCCTCCGCTTGGTTCCCTTATTTTTTTTTTGTTGATATCTTTCATTCAGCATGGAGGATTAGTAGAGACAAAGAGAGATCCAGGAGCTGGTTCTCGCTGAACACAGGGGACAAGAAGAAGGCTGTTGTCCTCTCAGCAGGAAAATATCCTAATGCCTCTCTAAAGACTATTGTCTCTCATGGATTATTCCTTTGCCTCTGTCATGCCGAATAAAAATTATACAAGAGTATGGTTAACTGCCAGTTAACAAAATTTACCACACAAAACCTGAATGAGTAAGTGGATAAACTGGGAGGTCATTTACCTAAAGGCATTAAGGATGCAGTTAAACACAAAACGCAATAATTTTAACATAAAAAGTAAACTGGGTATGATCTGTTTTGTTCCTTGCATCCACATTTTCTCTACAGAGCTATAATGCATAAAGGACCCAGTTCGCAGAAAAGAGGAATTTCTTATTTCTGTCTGATTCTTCTTTTTCTCTCCTATTAGCATCACAGTTTGTTGTTTGTGAGCGTCCGTATTCCCTGTGCAACAAGAGCAGGGATCCCATGGAGAATGCTGGTGGAATTGCATAAATGATAAGTGATTGGAAAGTGAATGAATTATAACCTGGTGAACCTGTAATGAGGCCTCAGTGGGAGGGAGGGTGAGAATAGAAATGGGGGTGGTGGGCAGGTGAGAGCAGCTGCAGCTTTCCCCAAACAGAAACCTCCTCCCCATTTCTCTCTTCTCCCCATCAATTTTTTTTGTTTTTACATTTTTATTTGTCTAACCCACCTTTCAGTCCTGCTTGATTTATCTTTTATTTTCTCCCGTGCACTTATCCGTTTTCTTCTTTCTGGCTGTGCTTTCTCTCACTACTCCCCCATCCTCATTATGGAGGCCTGACACAGCACATGGTCAGTCCTTTGTTTGGTGGTGTCCTTTTATTACGGGGTTACGTGGCAGATCTATAAATGCAGCACAAGTCCATTTGATGACTGCAGTGGCTGCATGCAGATGTGTCTGAAATGGTTGCATTTGATAAATTTGAAAGCTTTGTTTTTATACCTTCTGCTAGTAATTGTTTATTTTGATATATTGAGCATAGAAGAGTCTTTGAAAAGACTACATGAAGGCACTGAAAAGCCTGGAACCCAAATACTTGTGCCAGTCCCCCCCAACACACACATAAACATTAGTCCTGCCGATCTGTTCTTTTTGTGCTTTTTTTTTTTCCATCACGGTGCCATAGTGACACAGACCGTGAGAGGAATTGAAGAACACACGGAAACTGTATGTGTATTGCCACATCAGATGTTTTTTTCCCAGAGCAACTCAACACAAAATGCTTTGGAAGAATAAAGTTTGATGTCACTGTCAGACTTGGTGCACTTAATTTTTACCTCCTGCAGACCCACTTAATAAAATTGAATAAGTCTTTTCCGTGTAACATTTTCCCAGCTAAACAGAGTCCTTGCTCTTAGGTTTCCTTTTTGTGTGTGTGCGTGTGTAGGCTGGCTATTATCAAAGTTTAGAGAGAGGATGTGATTACTATGTAAATGGATGTTCTCGGTTGCCTACAAAGTTTTTTAAGCTGAAAATGGAGCGTCTGTGGATACACCTTTAAAATCTTGTACAGATTTGATTGACAGCTGAGTGCCAGCTCTTGAACAGATGTCACTACGGCAACGGGTCCAAGAAAAGCTCTCTTCCAGAACAGTGGGCGATAAGCAAAAGAGTTACAGACATTACCATTTCAGACACTGAATAAGAGAAAGCGCTGTTTGCGCCACAGAAATGTGTCTGATATGAAATAGACCACTTGTGCCACCACAAATCTCTTTAACTTTACCGTACTTCACATGTAGTAATGATGTATTGGTGTAATGAGAATAATTAGCTCAGTTTCTGTTTTCGTTTGGCCCTTATTTTCTTGTTAATTAAGTCCTTGACTTAATTATTATACAAACTGCCTCCCTCTGATCATCACTTATGTTGAAACTTTGCAGCAGTTATGTCCAAGATAGATCAAGAGGTTGATATGTTTTTGCCATTTTCTCCGTGCATCTGTACCAAGCTACAAAGAGGTTGCTTACAGCTGTACATTTATTTATGTATGTGCATGCATGTTAACAGGAGACGGGGTGTACAGGGGTGCAAAGAGAGATGGCATGAGATCCTATTATATTTGTGTGGGGGTTGGTGTTGGGGGAGCTTGCGTCTTTGTCTGTCAAATAAATTATTTAAATCCTGTAACAATTAAAGCTGAAATCTGTTATCACCATCCTCCATTAGAAGCCCGTGTGTGTGCCTTGCTGCACCATTATGTACTTTGCTTGCTCCCCCCATCTGTGCTCAGCATGAGGCTGGATAAAGATCATAAGCTTTGAATCTTAAACACACATCCCTGCATAACAAAGGTTAACAGTGTGTGCTTGTGACCCCAGGACTTACTGAACAGACTGAACATTTTCATCACAGAAGCATGTGAATATTGTAACAGTGGTTTGTTTTGATGCAGATGTAGATATAATGTTACATGTGTCTCATGAGACATTGTGTGTTTAATTTGCACAGCTTTGTTGTACGTATGAGGTGTTATAATGATGAAGGTGTTAAATGTCAAATGGGGTTTGCCTTCTAAGACATTATATAGGTGTCTTTCAGGAGAGTCGGCTTCATAGCAGTGCATGATGGGATAGCTTGTGGGGCCTTGGGCTCTCTTCTCTTCCTTCTCTTGAACTTTCACTGTCTCTTCCTCCTTTTCTCTCTAATTATTCCTCCCTTGACAGCCATTCCCCCCCTTTTTCCATTTTATCTCGCTTCTTTATCTCCATGTTTTTATTGCTAGAGCAAACTGCCCATTAGTCATTTTAGAAAGCAGCATTCATTGTGTGTCTGTGTGTGTGCGTGCACACACGCATGCTGATGTCAGGTGTTTCATTTAACTGATTTGCAGGAGGATAAGGATGATATATCCTTTAAAAACTTTAACTTGTTAAAAGAATGTTCATTTAATATTTAAAAATAAAAATGTGATGTTTACGTAGAAAAAAAACATAATTTCTTCTAATTTCTTCCATAGTTTGAAATAGTAAACATAGGATGGTCCATTTAAACTGATTCATAGATATAGCAAAATTTGGATTTTCACCTGTAGAAGAAAATTTATAGAAGTGCGTCAGTATTATTTTCTTACTTGCTGAATGTCACATTAGAAAATTAAAGCACCCACATGTCAGTAAAGAAAATATAAAGCTACCATCTGCCAAGGGATAGCTTAGCTTAGCATAAAGACTGGAAACACAGGGAAACAACTAGTCTTGCTCTGTCAAATGCGAACAAATTTGTTTTGTCAGCTCATGTAAAACCCAATAACTGACACAGTGTATCTTGTTAGTTTAAATTGCACAAGGATAGCAAATGGTCCACACTTTTCTACTTGTTAGTTCAGAACCTAAAGAATTAGACTGTTGGTTGTCATTTACACACCAATGGCAGCAGCTGCCATGCAAGATGCTGCCCTGATCCACTGGAAGCCAATTGGGGTTCAGATGCTTGAGAGACAAGGAGACACTGAGGCTTTTCTATATGGACAAGAAGAGGTGGGGATTAAATTGCCATCCCTGGGATTGTTCGGGGATGTCCCAGAGCTGAAGTGTAAAAACAACACTTAAAAGGTTTTTTTTTTCTTTTCCTATTGGCTTATCCAGTGAGTTCAGGGTCGTCACAGCAGATCATTGTCCGCATGTTGACGACTGCCTTTACCAACTTTTGGGCACATGCAGTGACGTGTTGTGACCTAGAGTTTGATGTAAGTGGTGGCTGTAGCTCAGCTGATAAGGCAGTTGTCCAAGGACAGTCACATGTCAAAGTGGGGCAAGGCCTTGGGCAAGACACTTGAACCCAAAATTAGGGTTTACGGTGAGGCACTGCCATCCGTGTGTGTGTGTGGGAAAGTGTGAATCAGAAGCAACATTGTAAAGGGCTTTGAATAAAAGCACTATATAAGTGGCCATTTACCATTTAAAGGTAAGAAATTTAGTATAAAACCTCAACGTGTTGTGTTTACAGGTTTCGACAGTAGCAAGTTAATTATGTCCCTAAGCTTTATATTTTTATGCTAAATTAAGCTGAGTGGTTGCAGGCATCACTAATTTAATATTTATAATAATAAGAGTGCTTATTAATCTTCTCATCTCACTTGCAAAGCAAAGTGTAATTTATAAAATGTTAATAAACAACAGATTATTTTTTTTACATTTTTAGTTATTAAAGTAATAGATCTGGTATCTAGATTCAGTAAACAGTAAGACTCATGTAACCACAGTTTCGGCTCTCATTTTTTGGCCTTCTTAGAGCTACTGTTCGTCATCTTATGTAGCTTTAAATATGTGCATGAGTTTGCACTGCACTGTAAACATGGAAATTAATATTTGAAACAAAATAAACCAAATTAAAGATCCACTTACTAGACCTTATCTTCGGTCTTTATGTTGTTGAAAGAACAGAAGGTTAGTACATGCACTTTGAGATGTTAGACAGAGAAGTAGAATTTGTAACTGTGATTAAGTGCCTTCAGTGCTTGCTCTGTTCCACAATCTGTTTATTTTTTCTACCTCCTTAATTTAATTTTTATAGAATCTGATCAGAGCAGCTCAGCGGGGTAATGAGGCTGATTACTGCTGTTGTCCAATTGGCAGTGTACAGTAAAACGTGGTGGTAATAGCAATTAACCCTGACCACGCACTGAGAAAGGCAGGTTGTTACTGCACAGCTTTTTTTTTTCTTTGTCCTTTCGGCTTATCTCGTGAGTTTAGGGTCCCCACAGCGGATCATTGTCCGCATGCCCTTCCTGACGCAACCCTCCCCAATTTCAGCAAACCATTGTAGAGGAAAGCTCACAAAATATTGAAGGCAAATCAAGATGTATTTAATTTATAATTTTATTTGTTTGTTTTTTGTACTTTAATCAGTTACAGTACAATGTTGTTTGATGACCTAAAACGTTTAACCGGTTTTAGGCTTTTGTAAAGTAGTGATACATTTACATTCAGTTACAAGTCATTAATATAAAGATTGTATATGTTTAATCCTCATTATCATGCTGCATCCAAAAGGAGACCACAACAAATACCCTATTTAGTCTGTCTTAGAAGACCTTGCAAAAAAACTACAGTGAGACCTTTTAAGAAAAGATTGCAAAATATCTCAGACTAGTTTTTTAGATATTTACATTACAACAGAGAGCTAAGAGAAACAAACCACAAAAGGAAAGATTGGACTACTGCAGCAATAATCCTATATAGTCCAGGATGTAGGATGATACCCAATAATATACAATTTTCTCACGGCCCTCAATTTGAACCTAAACTTAAATCCCCGAGGCCCAAAAAGTTATACCGACACATTATTCTTTGTTGGAGTTGGACAAGCTGAAAATATGTCCCACCTGTTTAGATTTTAGATTTTCTGTTAATTCCTGCACCATGACTGATATATACAGTAGTTCTACAGATGATTTTGTTTTTTTGAGAAGTATGTGAGCATTTCTAAGTTCTGTTTAATATAATTGAAATTAGCTTCTTATATTATATTATGCTCTTCTGGTTATTCTTACCATATGCACAATGTGTATGTTTTCGCAATACTACTACATTACTTTGCTTCTAGGAGTGTGTGTGTGTGTCCTGGTTCAAGTCACATATTTGTGACATAAGAAGCTAAAACCTTTACCTCTATTATATTTTAAAATAGGCCAAAGACAGAAAGAATCTCCATTCACATAACACATTTGTGTGTGTGTGGCTGTGTGTGCAATATAACTGATACATCTCTGTTTTAGATAGTGCCTGCAGTGTGTATCTCCACTGGGATTCTTGGGTCCAGCTCTGCTGAGAAAGCACACACGCACACTGATTTCCTCTTATTTACACACTTTCTCCTCTTTACTTGCTCAGTCTGTTTCCTGCCTCCTTCGTTTTCTGCCTGTGTCACTTGTTTTACTCCTTACTGACCTTCTCTTGTCCTCCATTGTTCTGATAGACATACACACGCCAGACATTTGATAAAAGGCTTAATTTTTAAAATTGTGTGAGTTTGTAGGCTGGAAATAGTCTAATCCCTGTACACGGCTCATAATTAGCACAGCTGATGCTTTGAAGCTTTCTGTGCTGCCAAGACTGAATATAATCATCCCATAAATTACAAGCATACTAGGATATCTGAGTAACTTGAATGAAAATCACACATTTTCTAACTTTAATTTTTCTTTTCTCTTTTTTCTGTTCACAGTGATCTTCTGTCTATGGGGTATATGGAGAGGCATTTGACCGAAAAAGGGAAGACAGTCATCACCAATGTAAGATTCTGCAGATCATCTCTCCTCATGCTTAGTCATTCTTTAACTACTAGATCATTTGCAGTTACTATAGAAGATGTAATGTTTTCCAGTAGGTTGACATTAATAAGACCATTTATTTGCCTCTAAAATTAACATGCAATCTGTAATTGATGGTAAATGACAAATGCATGCTATACAATCCACCCAGAACTACTATGCCAGATCATTATCTGGTTTTCCGTATGTCCAGATATCAGCCAGGTTTAAATACCACTTATAAAAGTTGAGGACATTGTTACAGCTGCTGTAATCAGAAATTTCACATCAAGAATAGATTAAATGGCTGAATGTGTAAGGTGAAAGGTATCACTTGTATTCAATAACCCTGAGGGAATTACTACCCAACAGTTTTTCCTGGGCTTGGTATCAAGCAAAAAAGTACACATCTAGCGCTAGCTTTTTGTAAAAGTAGAGCCAATATGGAAGGATATTTGTCCAAACAAATCATTTTCCAGATATTGATCAGATGTTGGCACTATGGTTATAAGATGGTACAAGAGGGTTTCATTGCTGAGTGTAGAGATTCAGATGTACCAATCATGTGATGTGGTGCATATTCATTCAACTAAAAAAAAAGAGAAACAGGCTGATTTTCCTCCTCTGAAGATTTTTTCTCAGCTGTGTTCAATTCCCGTCGGCCCTCTAGATCCCTCTCCCTCCCTTTGCTTAGTATTGGTTCATCAGTTAGGTAAGTGCCCATCTAGACACCCTGTTCAGCATAGATGTCAGTGGAAGTGGAACTGTAGCTGTATCTTAAACCTTCAAGTAACATGAGATTAAGATTGCTGTGATAATCCTTCAAAATCTGAGCTTTAGTTACAGGAGGTGTCATGTTCACATAAATGAGGGGATTACGTTGGTCAGGATCTACTCAGCTAAGTAGCAGATTAGTAAGATATTAGATTTGAATGATCCACATTATTACTCTTCTCATGGTACGATATGGTCACTCATAATTATGGAGCTTATTCTCCAGCAATCTGTGAATTAAATAACCTTGTGGACGAATGTTTAAAATTTAGTTTTTCTGCTGATTGTTTTGTCATGATTTCCTTTTTAAAAAGTAAGAAATAAAAATAATAATAAGAAGAAGCATTTGGGTTAGTTATTAAATCATGCTGTTTAAGAAAGTTAATGTGAGACAAGTTGTAGCACAAGTTGTAGTAATAGGTCAACTCCATGTCTCTCCTGGCTCACGAAGTACACAAGTAGAACAGGCAGCAAATACCACAACTAAATGTGATTTCACTACTTGTTTACATTTAAAATGAAATAAAGTGAACACATAACAGATGCAAAATCATCAGTTAAACAAAAAAATTGCATCCATACCATAGCTGTCTGTATTGGAGAATTTGAGTAATTACAGTTACAAAAATATCTGTTGTGTATATTGCTTAAATAACCCAGAATATATTGAACACATGAGGAAGTCAAGAAGGTATATGGAACAGACGTGGTTTTGCAAATTATCTTGCTGAACAATTAGTTTTGGCCCCTTTAACAAAGAAAGTTTCATTTCATTATTCTTTTTTCAGGATTATGTGTATAGTTTTTTATATACATGCCAGGGCTACACCCATACTCCTAAAATATGACAAAGATGCAACATAAAATGAGAAAGAAACATTGCTGGATGATAAACAAACTAAATGTAATGTATATATTCCACTGTATATAAATAATATACCTAATGGATATGACATTGCACCTTGTATTCATGATCTATTAATTGTGGTGCTTTTAGATTTCACATTTTAGACTTTCATAGTCTCTGTCCTAGTTGGTTGTCAACTGTCTGACCTCAACATTTTCATTGTGCATTGTGTTGTCCAAATTAGATTAATTACTCTTACATGGGTCTAAGGAGATCACAGACCAGGCCACATTAGCAGGATAAACTCTGAGGATGTATCCACAGCACTGGGCTTTTGGTGTTTCTTGCTTTGATGAGAAGTGGAGCAGAAGGTTCAGGACGACAGGAGAAGGAGAGATGTTGGGATAGTATAGTCACTTATAAATAGCCCTCCCTCTTTCTCTTAATTTCACAGTCATCTCCCTCTCCTTACCCTGCCTCTCTCTCTTCATGTGGGTTTATCAACCTAAATTCTGCAAATTCCATTAATGAACCCCATTCATATGATCTACCTTTCTATCTGTTTTGCTGTTGTTAATTTCCCTCTTCGTAAAGCCACAGTCTTCTCACTGTAGGTAGATTTAGGCCCATTTGTGAGTTCTGACCTTGTTGGATCTGATACTGTGAAAACAAAAATAAAACGAGTCAGAGTTAGTGTGGAAGTCTCTGTCTCATAGCCTGTTTCCTTGTCCTATAAGAATCATTACATAATTAGGAGAGAGGAAGCCAAACACTGTAACACTCTAGTACAAAGAAAATGCTAATTAATCACAGCATGGCTGATCATGTCATTCCTATAATTCAGTGATAACTCTTTATGCAAATAAATCCTTGCACACTCATATACTGTATACACAGACATTTGTATTACTATGCATTTCTGAGAACCCCTTTGAACTACATTGGTTCTTCAAACCCTATCCGTAAAATGTGTGTAGCTTACATTTCTGTAAATTTGAAATAAACACCAGCAAAATATGCCCCCACTATGTTCCAATCATTGTAAAATAAGTATAGACATGCACTACTTAACATAGTGGAGACATACTGTAGCCACACAATAATGCCCATGAATCACTTCTCTACAAGTAGTTAATAACACGAAAGGTCGCATGTGATTGTCCTCATACTCATCTAAAAGAAAGGGATGGATTGGGATTCAGATTATGTCCATGGAGAGAGCAGGAGGAAGAAGTTGACGTAGCGATGCATTGCTGTGCATGGCATCAGATTCTAGAGCAGAAATTGATCCCCACATAAAAGCTGTGGGGAGACCAACTTCCTGCCTAATGGCTGTTAGGGAGCAAGAAATGGACCAGGAAGAGAAGGCCTGCAGAGCACTTAGACACTTAGACATCATACTTAGTTATAGAAAACAAATGCTCAGAGAGGGAGAGACACAGCACGCATACATTTAGATGTATGGAGGTAAAGACAGAAAATAATGGGCTCACAGCGAGCAACGACGAGATGGAACAAAGATGGAAACAGTTTTAAGAGTGGCCGATGCTGTGGATACATTGGGGAAAAATAAGAAGACACAGCACAGTTAATGCACAGAGGGTACAATGGGATTGGGGTAAACTCTAAGTGCAAAATACCACAAGTCCAGTCAAGCACACATTCACACACACACACACAGCAAGTACACAGATTGTATCAACACCAGATCATGCTTGCACTTGTGCATGTTAGATAATCAATTCTGAGTGAGGGATCTCTGTGGACTAATTTTCTGATGGAATATAGTTATGTATGCAGCAAGCCGAATATTTCTTTCTGTTTGCATGTATAAGACATTTTAGGAGGCAGCCATTTGTATGAACTTAATCTGTGTGTGTGTTTGTGCTTTGCTCACAGGGTGGGGAGCACTGCTACTATCAGGGGAAGGTCAGGGACATTCCTCATTCCTTTGTGGCTCTTTCAACTTGTCATGGATTACAGTAAGTACAAATGTTGTGTGTGTATGACTTTTTATATGTGTTTATGGTTGTGATTCTCATTCAGCATTGTTGCCTCTGTGATTCATGGTGCTGCATCTTGCTCCCATTTATCCATTAGATCAGTGTAATTAGTTTTACCCAGCCCTTGCCTGTCTCTCTGCCTTTTTCAGTACACACATTATCATTCACAGAGGCATGTGCCCCTCTTCCTCTTAGTTTGTCCTGTCATCTTCTCTGCTGGTTTCTTTTCTCTCCTTTTCTGCATTTTCCAGTGTTGTTATTTTTAGAGTTTGTACTCTAAAACAGAACAGTGCTCTGTCAGAAAGACGGGTCAGAAGAAGGCCTACTTGGAGGAATGCGTGCTTGCTGTGTTCACTGTAGATGTGTGAGTTAGAGTATGTGTGATTATGTGTGTATATACTGTATGTATGAGGAGATGAGCTGCAATAGAGCACATTATTTGTTGTTGTGTGTGTGGGCAATATACAGCTTGTATTAATAAAATCACCTATGAATAATTAAGCTTAAAATATGACATTTTCACATATGCACATTTTCGGAAAGGAAAATATATTTTTTAAGGCCAAAAAACTCACACTGCTCTCGCTGACACTTGAGAGTAAACAGTTTATTTTGCACATGCTGTTTTTTTTTTTACATTAATTATTTAGATGTCTTAAAAAGTTATGGCAAAAGGGAATGAAAGCAGCATTTATAATACTATATTAGTAAACAAGTAAAGAAAAGTATACACTGCCTCAAGAAATGTATGTTAAATAATTTTCAATTGTAATGACATTTTCTATTAAATTATATCTGCAAGCAGCAAAAAGCTGGGTCCAAGCATATTGGTGTTATAGAAAAAGAGTCAGTGTAAACACAGTTTACAAGAGAGAGAAACAGGAAGATACACTAACAAAAGCAGCTGAGCTGGACTCAAACCAGTGACCTTGTTTGTGTTTTGATCACTAGACCAACATGTGAAGACTTGCACTGACAAAAATGGACACTACAGATTAAGTGAGTTCTACATACAATCAATAAAGTATGGCATAGATGTTGATGGTAATTAAAATATAAAACTTGAACATTTTGAATTATAATGCTTCACAATGAGTTCGGAAAACATACGTTTTGCAAATTATATCAGCAGGCTTTTTTCTGCCCCCTCTGGATTTGTCCCCAGTCGCTAGTACTTGACAGTCACCACCTTTACTGTTGGTGCACTAATACAAAATGGAAAACGTGGATACAGTAGCTTTTGATCTATTTAGATGTTCAAGTGCTGATGTTCAATTTTTTTCCTGATGACACAGTTTTATGTTTAACATCAAAATGAACAACGTGTCAACATAAAAAGTATTTTTATAACTTTTGTGTGTCTTTGTCCATTCTTTAATTTAGTGAATTTGACATCTGTGAAAACGTTTAAAACTTTAGGACAAAATTCAGAAAGGAGCAAAATGACATGATGAGAGAAGCTGGATTTCCAAATAATTTGTGTGCATGGATTACTTTTTTCTGTCCCTTGACTTTTTTCTTCTCCCTGGCCCCTCCCAGCTTCCGTACTATCACATAGTTGTGATTGAGTTTAAATAAATCAAAGGTTTTTCTGTAACAGCAAATATTGTATAAATTAATGTTAATCTACACATTGCTGACAGTGTACAGCACAATGTCAGGCCTAATTACTGAAATAATTGTTGCACACATGTGAATTCCATTGGGGTAAATTCACTGGGTGAAATCCGATCTGCAAAGCTCTGTCTTTTAATAAGGTTTGCTTATTTCATATAATTGAGGTAACATGTTGGGAATTGTTCAGCACAGCAAATTATGCAACAACGCTAAATGCAACAAAGTAAAGTGAAATGGGGCATAACATAACATGCCTTATGATCTTATACACATGACACAACACAACACATTATTATTTGGTATTGGGCAGCACGGTGGATAAGTGGTTAGCACTCCTCACAGCAAGAATTTCCCAGGTTTAATCCCCACACCGGACAGGGCCTTACTGTGTGGAGTTTATATGTTCTCCCCGTGTTTGCTCCGAGTGTTCCAGTTTTCCCTACCACTAAAATGAATGTTAGGGACCAGGTCAGGTTGGCCCATAGTGGCGGTGCACTTGGTCGCAGCGGCTCAGGACTAACCCTCTATCCGATCATTGTAATTTCGTTGTACACCTTGTATGTATAATGACAAATAAAGTACTTTATCCTTACCGTTATAATATTTCATTTGTTATTAAGAAGGTTTTCTGCAGACTTGGCATTATTAGCTGTTAGTCGTATTTATTTGATTGAAATTGAAAGAATTTAGGGATTTGCATAGCTTTTTCTTAACGTGAAAAGAAATACACAAGCTAAGATAATAGACAGCAAAACACCCATAATATACCCTCCATGTACTGCTGTTTGTGTGTGTACACACAATCACAGGCACACAAGTGGGTAAGTTAGAGACAGACAGGGAGGATAGACATTAGGAGAAAGTATTTCCCTTATGCTTAGTCAGGTGCTTACCATAATTTACATCCTGCCCTCTTCTTTGTCTACTCTCATTCGCACACACACACCCTCTGTCTCTATCTGTCTTTCTCCTAATAACACACACAAACACACACACCACACAGTCAGAAACTTTACCCTGCAGTGATCTAGGATATTAGCTTTATTCAGAGGGCTGGTGCTCTCAGCTACATCCATCAGGAGATATAGACAGCTCACTATTGACTCTAGTTCCTGTTTGCATGAGCATGATTTAAGTTCTAATCATACTGACTGAGAAATTATTAGAATAAAGACCAGAGGTGGTAACTAATAACTACAGTAACCAAATTGTCAATACTGTACTAATGTCTGTAGTACTTCCGCTTCAGTTAAGCATTTTATGTGGTAGTTCTTCTGTATTGCAGTACATTAATGGGCAGGTACTTGCACTTTACTTAGGCATTGAGTAACCTAACAGAGGACTTCAACTTGTATCTTTCTGATGTTTGGTGCTCAGCAGGGGGTGCACAGTAAGGTTAAGATTTTTAAATGACACCTAAAGCAGAGAAATTGAACCAGAGCTTTAAAAAACTGCAAAAATTCTCTCTATGTTTATCACTTTGAGTGACACACAGATATTCATTTAAGGCATACATCCACTGTTTAGATGTGGTTTGATCACACTTGATTGTCAGTGGCCTGTCATCATTTAACTGCTGTTAAATCCTGATTGATGAACAAAAGATTTTTTACATTCCCTTTCCTCCAACTGGGCCCCACTTCTTTTGACTTACATCTGCATCTCTAAAAAATGTGTCTTTTCTAATGCCAGACCAGGACAAAATGCGTTGAAGGTGAATTCTCTGTGTTGAGGCCAGAAAGAGGCAGAAAAAAAGCTTAGTGTTGAAAGAGAAGACAGATTGTGTGTACCTGCAGCGTTTACCCTCCCGACTTCATAGTTTGAACGCACCAATCTCCTAAAAGCTTTATATAAAGCAAATTAGCAGATGATATCCATTTGTGTCGACATGCGCACATTCAGATGGGGAGTAAGCTGACCTTCAAGAAGCTTACTCCAAGCATTTCTCAAATGCTTAGATAACCTTTTGTGTCACATAATCATCCACCCCTTCTTAACTTTTCATATGCAGAACACAGCTGTAAGAATAGTAGAGGATTTTGTCAAGAACTGCATCGTTTTGGAGTGCATTACAGTTATTAATCTGACAAATGCTCAAATCATACAACAAACCCCCTGGGCATGAAATGGCTAATCTATCACACTGACATCTGAGTTGAATTCAGATTATTATTACATTATTACATTTAATAAATAATAAAACAACAGAAACCAGCACTTATATTTTCTCTCTCCCCTTTCTGTGTCTTTCTCTTTCAGTGGGATGTTTTTCGATGGCAATAACACCTACATGATTGAACCTGGAGGACAGAGCAGCAGCAATGTAAGAAAACCACAACTGTAATGAAAATGTATGTTTGGACTAGCTGGAGCCTGTGATGGCATTTCTAAAGGCGATTTACCACTTTGTTCTTCCACAATCTCTACACATCCAACTGCCTCTGTGACCAAGTCTAGGGTCTGTTACAGCAGTGGTCTGATGAGCTTATTGATAATGCTTGATTTTATTCTGTGTTCCTTTAAAGTTACACTGGATTAGCTGATTATATAACACTAATAATTAACAAAAAGTAAACTGCAACAGTTACTGTAAATTATTATTTGCCAAAGGTTTCATAATGAAATTTGCTAAAATTGTTATGTTAATGATTAAGCAATCATAAATGCCCAACCTTTACCGGCCCCAATTTTTTAATATATAAGAGTTAAATGGAAATTTTTGGTACATTGAATAATAAAGTGAATATATTTGGGCACTATCAGTTGTATAAAACAAGCAATTTCAAAATATCACATGGCATATTTAAGTTTTGACAGGTACTTTTCACTTTTTTCTAGTCTACTAAAGACTTTACAACTAACATTGAATTGGGAAGATAACTATCAAATTAACTTGACCAGGGGGAAAAAAAATCACTAGCTGTATCTCTTTGTTAAAGTCAATATTGTTACATCATTTGTTTCATCTTTATTTAGTACCATCAGCACCTGGACATTGTTCCCCTTTTTACCTGCTTTAAAACTAGGTCCATGTAAGACTACTCTTTGTATTCAGTCCACTGCTACCTTATTTGTTGTAATGTAATGTTCTTTCACTCCATCAGAATTGCTAGATTCTTAAATTTTTGGGGTCAGCTGCATCTGATCATTTCTAACTTTTCAAAACAAACTATTTGACAGTATAAATATCCATCCATCCATTATCTTTACCCACTTGTTCTAGGTCATCTTGTTCGGGGACACTGGAGTCGCTCCAGCTGTCATTGGACGAGAGGCAGGGTACAGTACACCCTGGACATGTTGCCAGTCTCAGGGCCAATACATAGAGACATTCACAGACAGGCAGCTTTCATTCCTGCGTGTGTCAGTTACTGTCTAGAGAGGATCTTGAGACAAAGTCAGGTTCGGTTACAAATCAGCATGAACACTGAGAGTGATACACAGGTCTCAGGACAGAAATATATTCTGGATCACAAGACCTAAAGACGGCAGAAAAGTCTGCAGCTAATTAGATAATAACAATTACACGGATTATGGCCAGAACAAAGGGACAGATCTGAGATTGTCCAAAGACTGCACAGCCACTGATACTGTGTGTGTGTGTGTGTGTGTGAGACTTAATTTCTGCTCTAATTAAAATGTCCTGAAAAAGTGTGTGTCTGGTGTTAATCAGTAAGGGGACAAAATGAGACATGATAAGAGAGGTCAGGGGCTTGTGTGTTCCTGTGTGGCTGTGTACACATGGATGTTGTTAGTGCTAAAAACGCATTTAGAAGACCATTACAAATGTACAAATGCAAAGAGGAAAGTTACCAAAGAGAAAACAGATGAGGAGCAGGCAGATAGACAGAGGGAGGGGAACCCGAGCAAGAACACAAACACAATAACTGGTAAAATTATTGTCACTGATTTTTGTAATCACATTGCTTGTAATTGTATCTGCTGTAGGGAAACTGTAAAAAAGAGGAAACATTTGGCGTGTAATGAAAATTGCTGCATCACATTAATAGGGTAATGAAAAGAAGAGTGCATTTGAAGTTATAAAAAGCAGCAGAACATTTTGAAAAAAAGTTGAGGAAATTGGAAGAAGATAGAAGATGCAGACAAAAATCCTTCAGCCGACTGGATTTATTTCACGTCCGTCACTTTGTCTTTTCCCCTTCCTCTTCTTCGTTTCTCCTCTGCCTCTGTCATTCCTCTCGAATGTTTTCTGAAAAGACTAAATTATTGAGAGAGGGAGTGAGGTATTTTGACTCAGAGTGTTGCTGCAGCACTTCCCTTCAGAGAATCTTGGTCCCCTTTTTTAGTCATACACACAGACACAATGATGTAAAATACACATACAAATTGGGAGATTCTCTATTAGTTTGTTTTTTGTATACATGTAGAGGTAAAAACACTTCTTAATGTAAAATATTAAAAAGACAACTAAAAGATATCTGCTTCATCATGTACAGTATGCAGCTAAGACAAAGATATCAAATTATTCAGGTAATTGTTCAAAGATATTGTTTTTGCTTTTTTGAATTTATTTATTGTCAGGCAACTGGCCAAATTAAATTTATGTAGCCATGTTGTTTTTTGTGTATTGTCCAAACAAAGACCAAGGACCGAAATGCACATCTGTGGTTATCTTAGAAAATGATGAAATGGCAATAGACAGACACACTCTCTATGGACAATTTCAATTATTTCTTATCATAAGGAAGTTTTTCAGACTTCCTATATATTATAATTTGGTAATGACTAATACCTGAATGGCTTTTCAGAGTGTTATGGAATGTAGCAGATTGTAGAAGAGCACAGATTTGAATATCTCATCATCTTCAATATGCAATTTAGCTTTAGGTTAGTTTCTTAAAGCTAAATTGCATACTGTAGCTTCAAGTAACATTATGAATGATGTGATTTATTTGTAGCTAAATATTTTTTCATCATGGTATTACTACTTGTACTCAATAAAGGAGTTCGTCCATCACTGCACATTGGACACATTTGCTTTTCATTTTCCAGACTGAAATATATTTTCAAAAAGGTGGTTGGAAACCAGCAGATCTGAAATGATATGATAATGATCTATGCTTTGTATACAAATTAGATAGAACATAATGTTTGGTGGGGAAAGGGTTTTGCCTCAAGTGGCAGTGCTGGTATCTGCTCGATAATGTCGGGTACGGCTCTGCCCTCATGCCCAGCGGTGACTGTCAGTTTGTCAGCACTGAACTCTGCATGTCTGCTCTCCCTGGGCAATGGTCCACATTGACTTTCTCTCCTCTTCTGCATCTATGGGTTTCACTGAGTGTATGTCTTTCTCCATTCCAATTTCAGTCTATGTATCACTTTGTCCCTTTGACAGTTTACTTTGGCAGTTTACTTTGGCTCAATCAGTAACGTTTTTAATAAGTTGTGCCTTGTGATGCATCACTAGTCTAGCTGTAGATCTGGTTGGAAGTCATAGAAAAAAACATGGTCTGATGGGGAGGGTGTAGAGATAGAGTCGGCATGACTCCTATAAGCCATATGGTAAATCCATCTGCCCTTCTCCTGCCAAGCCACAAAAAGTTACACAGGACGATGGTGTGTCCTGAAAACCCTGCATAGTCTTGTCATCCTATGCAGCTGAATGGATTATGTGTTTATTGTGTTATCTAAATAGGCTTCTGGACAATTAAAGTACAGGAGTGAGAATACACAGCACCAAAATTAACGTTCACATGATAAGAATGTCATGTTCCAAAACACTACTGCACATGCTTGATTAATCTTGCACTTCTTGTGTAAGTGTGTGCACACAGACACACAGTCACCACACTTTGAAGATGTATGATGCTAGCTTGCATATGCAGAAAAAAAACATTAGTTTAGTTCTTTTGTGCATTATCTTTCCAGCGCCACCTGCATCCTAAGTTCTTTGGACAAAATAGAATGCTATTTTTCTTATAGGTGCTGTAACTTATTATTTTAAGCCACAACTAATTAATGCTTAGAAAACAGCATTAATGCATTTGTGTTACTGCATTTGCTAGATGATACATCACAGTGCATATATTATTAAATATTATTATATTTATTTATATTATATATTATTATTGACCTTTTTATTATTTTTTTTAATTGCATAAATCATTTTAATCAATCAGCAATGCTAACAGATACGGTTTTGGCACAGTGGTTCTTTGAGCTTAATAATTTTCAGCAGATATTTACCATTTTCACAACATTGATTTTTCTCAGTTACCCTTAAATATTTGTTAAATTCATGCAGAAATTATTGACACATTTTACTAAAAACCAGATTGGCTGACTTACCATCAGACCAAAATCTGTCTTTTTAGTTATCCATACCCATTTCAGAATTTGTAACTTTCATCTGTTTTATGGAATTTTAAATTAAATATCTTTTCATGTTCTACTGTTGGTATCTTGGCATTTCTGTAAACATTCCCAGACGTCCCATCTGTGATGTCCACAAATGCTCTGCTTTATAATTGCTTCAGGAGAGGCTGCCGATAATGGTCTTCACTCATTGGGGGTGGGGAGATTAGTTTAAAGAAAGGGGTGTGTTGGTGGGGGTGCTGGCAGGTTGTAGGGTATTAGGTGCGAAAAGGAGGGTTTTTTTATGCAAGCTGGAAATAGAATATTTTAAAGGGGGTCTCCCTGTGGCCTCGTGTTGCCTTCATCTTACTTATCGTGAACTAGTTCATTCACACATGCAGGGAGAAAATGAAAAACATGTTACCCCTTTCTGCTTTATATTCATGAGCCAGCCGTCTGTGTCTTAGGTACCATCTCTCTTGGCAACACAGGCACCACCCCTATCCCTTTGTAGCAGGACATATTAAAGCCATCTGTGTTTAGACCACTAATCTCACACACCCCGCAGAGTCTATATGCTGTGTGTATATTTTTGAACTGGGATGATTGGCTGGGAGTGATGAGCTGGGAAAACAAAGAAGGCACGCGTCAAGTAAAATGCTTTATTACAGTTATTTTAGTTATTTCAGCAGTAAGTGATGGATGGAACTGTGTGTGTGTGCTGAAAATAATACAAAGCACCTATATCATAGTCTTTCTTCCTTCCTTTCTTTTCTTTGGATTATGTTCTAAAAAATCATCAGCCACTGAACTTGAAAGAGTCACATCAAAGGAGTTGGTTCCACTTATGAGTGTTGCAATTTAGGCCGATGTTAATTCAGCTGCTTGGTTCACTTGAACTACATCAGAGATAAAACAAAACACTCGAGTGTTAAAAACTGCACTGTTAATATAGTGCTAATTTTTCTTATTTAGCTCAAGTTTCTGAGAGAGGTATTTTAATATAGGGAATTCGGAGAGAAGTTTAAAAGCATTATTGTGTATAGACACCCTAAATTCAAGCCATTGAAGGCAAGTTGAAAACTGGTGAAATTGCCCAATAAGTGTTTGTTAGTGTGAAAATAATCTCAAGTTAGTGATCTGCAGTGACAAAGACTTTCTTGTACCATCTACTACCTTTTTGCTTTAGTTCTAAACATTATGTCTGAAATAAAACAGGTATCATTCATCACCAGCCCAGTTCCATCATGTGAAGCATGGCATCGGCAGCATCATGCTGTGGGGCTGTTTTTCTGCAGCAGGGACTGGGAGCCTGGTCAGTGTTAAGGAAATGCTGGATGGAGTAAAGTAGAGAGATATTCTCAATACAAAACAGCTCAGGACCACAGTCTGGGCTGAAGGTTTACCTTCCAACATAACAACTATTCACACAACCAAGACAACACAGAAGTGGGTGAGGGACAACTCTGTGATTGTCCTAGAGAGGGACAGCAAGAGCCCTGACTTGAACCCAATTGAACCTCTCTGGAGAGACCTGAAAATGGCTGTCCATCAATGGTCCCAATCCAATCTGACTAAGCTTGAGATTTGCAAAGAAAAATGGCAGAAAGTTTGTTGTGATTGTCAAAAAGGCTTGAAGCTGTAATTGCTGTTAAATGCAACAAAGTACTGAGTAAAGGGTCTAAATACTTATGTTCATGTGATACTTTTTTTCAGTTTTCTATTTTTAATACATTTACAGGCAATTCTGAAATATGTTTTCACATTGTCATTGTGGGTAACTAAGTGTAAGTTAAAGAAGAAAATGAATTTAAGCACACATAGAAAAATTGAAGAGTAAAAGACGCATGGCATCGGCAGCAATAATACTGAATGCAATGTAGATTTTCAACCATTTCAGTTTTGTTTCCTGGCTCATGAGACAGCTAACAGCAGGAAAAATTAAAGTAGAACAAGTGATTTTAAAATATTATTTACTTGTGTGGCAATGTGTGGCATTACAAACAGTTGCTGTATAGGAGAATGAAGTGTATTAATAAAAGAGTTTAAAATCAGCAATGGAGCACAAAAGAACTAAATTTCTCTTCCAGTTTGTAATTCAGGGCGTCTGAAAGCTGCTAAGTCCCACTTAACATTTTTCCACATCAATACTTGCTGTGCAGTTGTAGAACACAATCTTTTCCTGAGGATCAACAAAGTACTGTCTTATCTAGTTTTGCACCAACTCTTTTTTTTGGTCACAATCACAGATATTGATTAGCTTTAATCAATTAAGAAAATTGGTGAATTTTAAATAGATGTCATTGTTACCCTAGCACATAAAGAAGTATTTAAATGCATTCCCATATATATGCTTTGATAAAAATACTAAAGATGACAGTTTAGAAAAGCAAGTGACTATATCGACCTTATACAATACCATAGTAGGTACAATACACACAACAAAAAATACGAAAGGCAACAAATAAACTGGGAAACTTGGCCTAATCACAGATACTATCACCACTGAACCAGAAAAGCCAAATCACACCAGATAATGTCATTTGTTTAATGGTATAACAGACAAATGCAACATCTCACATATTCATCTTGTGATTCTCCTACTTCAATCAGCTGACACATTGAAGAAATGAACAGCACTCTCATCATGTCATTTTTATTTAACATTACAGCTCATTATCAAAATGTATCTCACAATAATCTAAATCAGTATCTGAACATTACATTTAAAATAGCTAACAGATTTAGTGCCATCTTTTTTAAAAATATCTAAAAACTTACATGTTAAGATAAATATGTTAGAGGTCATACATACATTTAAACAAAAGTGAACAAAGGCAATAAAAACGGGCAGTTTTTACATAATTAGTGCATTTAATAGTAGCTGCTCTTCACGGCAGTGACATTATCAACAATTCATGTTGCATAACAGATACAAAACGTTACTTAGTAGTTTGCCCATTTAATTACAGAATTTTAAGTTTAAGAGTCAGTGTTTGATCAGTAGTGATAACAAAAGACCTCTATAAAGTATGCTGTGGATGTAACAGTGAAATATAAATTGTCTATGAACATGAAACCTAAGGCTTTTCATGATCTGTTGTCACACTGGAAATTTATTTAAAGTGACCAGCCAAATACTGGGAAATGTTTGCATGACGATTGTAAGCAAGTCCACTGGCCACTTCTAGAAGCGAAGAGCTTTTGTTTAGTGATCACACTCTGCTTGTACAATACTTCATAACCAATATCTCTCAATAAATCTAATTGGTTCCTTATGCATTTTTGGTTACAAATGAAAATGTATTTTCTTCCCTTTCTACATTACTTATCTGAAAACAGTGCTGTTTCCACCAGTGCTTTAGTCTTTGTTTTAAAGGAAATGTCATCCTTCATTTAAAACCACCAGGGTTGTTTTGACTGGCTTTCATCTTGTACAATTAGCAATTTACAGTCCAGACTGACAGACTGACTGACTGAATTCTTGAAGCCATCACTCTAGAGGCTGTAAATGGCCTTCATGTTATTACCTTTTATCTATCAAGTTCTATTAGTTTTATTAATAGTGAACTTTATGGAGGTATGAGGACAAAAGCTAAGGTTATAGCCTTTCTTTTGTTAGTCTCCCTGTGTCAGCACGGGAATATCAATCTCTATGGCAGACATCCGTGAGCGGGTGGAATAGCGGTGACCTGCATAGCTGGATGCATAGCCCTGAGAAGGAGCATAGCTTTGCGAGGGTGCATAGCTGTAGGCCTGGGTCCCTCCCACCTCTGATCCATACCCATCTGGAGCAGAAATGTGAGACATGTACACCTGGGATGGTGCAGGGGCGACCACACTCTGTACATAGCCCTGGGAAGGCACATAAGGCTGTGTGTCAATTACCGTGGGGGGGTTAAGAACTTGTGGTGGGAAGGGCTGAGTCCCATACACTGGGGAGGGAGGGTATCCATTGCTAGTGAGAGCCTGGGTTGATAAAGAGGTTGGCATGTTGGGCAGGGGTAACCAAAAGGGTGATGGCAACTTCTTACACATACAGTACCACATGAACATCAACAGCGCAGCCAGCATCAGTCCACCAGAGCAGCCAATTGATACATAGACAGCAAACCCATCTGAGAAAATGTTGTCATATCTCATGTTTAACTCTTTGGTATGGAACAAAAACCAAACTGAGGGGGCAACAGCGATAGCTCCACCCAGGAACAAGAACATCCCAGCCACCAGGTGACAGCCTGCACTGTTAACCAGGAATCTTAGAGTTTTAATGTCTGGTTCAGGTTTGTCTGAGCAGCAGCAGGTTTTACACATCCCAGCCATGCATAGCAGCAAAGCTAGTGATCCAAACAGCAGGGCTGTGGGCAGGCAGAACTGCAATATCCGTAGGTCCAGCTGGTCCACTTTAGAGTACCACTAGATACATAAGAAAACATAATTTCTCTTAGAATAGTTTAGTGCATATAAGAGAAGCAAAAGCAGAAGAGAGCAGATTTCTTTTACCTCTGAATCATAGTAGTAACATCCTGAATAGCCATCCTGCTGCACACATTTAGCCCATAGCCCATCATACACACTGACATTCTTGGCATTGCGATTGAAGGTAACAAGTCTTGTTATACGCCACTGTGGGAGTATTGCTGCCACAGCAATCCCTCCAACACATACAAAGGCAATGATAAAGGCAAAAGCGTTGGTGGCGTGGATGTTGCGGCACGACATGGTTTGTCAGTGCTGTCTGGATCTGGGTCCAAGAAAAGAGTTCCTATTTAAATGGATAAAGTGAGAAAGTCAAACAGAAACAAGTCATCCTTGCTGTGGAAATGAATGAGGCCATAAAATATGTTTGAATAACACAATTTATCTGTATACAAAACTTCTGAAGTTGAGAAAAGGACATGGTAATACAATTGTTTCTGAATGGCCTTGTTACTACTGAAACCTACTGTGCCACAGACTGACCTAGCTTTGGCCAATCCCCTCATATTTCTATTCACAAAGTGTGGCTGACCTCAAATCTGGTAAGGAAGAAACAATGTTCTCATTTAATTAGCTAACAAAGTCAGAATGAGTTGATGGCTGAGGCTGCAGACCAAGAATGTCTATAATGCAGTGCAATATACAGGCTGTACAGCTACACAAAGAGTAATTGAATCAGACACAGCATGACACAGTGAATGATCATGGCTTTGTTTCAACTTAAATTTGAAAAACCAATATATGGTTTTATGTAATACATTTTAGATATTTGAATTATGCTGTACTCAGGTTAAAGCCGTAAAATGTTGCTTTCAGCTGAAATTTGTTGGGTTAATGCATATATGATTAAGTTTAAAGTGCTTCATGGCATAGCTTCTGGCTGTATTGATGAATTGCTGGTTCAATACAAACTAAGGTGCTGCCTCAGTCAAGGTTCTTCTATATCTGCAAACTTTATCCAGGTGAACAGGCTTTTTGCGGACAGTGCCCCAGAGGTCTGGAGCTTCCAGAGTGAGGATCTGATGCTTGGATCTTTTGAATCATCATACAAATGCATCTTTCTTATTTTTATTAAGACCTGTTTTGCTGTACTATATTTTTTTTATTGAATCTGTTTAAATAGCCAAGTATGGAATCATACAAACAATGTGTATTGCTTTCATTTCTGCTTTATTTATCGCCACTTTACAAGATTCACCTCAAGACATTTTTATATGATGAAGTAATAAATGTAAAAGATTAAATAATAAAGTCATAAAGTTTGCAGACCTCAAACTAACCGCATACATACCAAGACTAAAATATAAATAACACATAACTGATACTGAGTCACACAGTAACTTGGTGATAATAGGTATTTCGAAAGCTATAATTGCGGTATCAGCTATGCTAGCGCGGTAAGCTAACTGGGTGGGTAGTTCTATCCAGCTACCGCTAAAGGCAAACACTAGTTAACGAATACTGTCATGTGTCAAGTGTCGTGCTAACTGAAATAAATTAAATTAACGTGAAAACTGTGACACGAATGAACTAGCACACCTTCTCACTCGACACTAAATCGTTAACAATAACGAGCTAGCCGGTGCTAAACCGTTAGCATTATAGCAACCTGTTGCGTCCCGTCGATGTGAAACTCCAAAACGGTATCTGAACTACTTTTATCATAAACTAACGTTACAATACCTTTTATTTCCAGCTGTTCAGTTTTCTTCACAGCGAAGATGGTGGCATTTCAGCCCGGTCCTCCCTTACACACTTCAGCCTAAACCAAAGCTGTTTCAGGAACATTAACGCAAAACAGAGCGTAAACAGGATGTGGTCTGAGATCCACTGGGTTTTTTTCTCTCTCGGCGCTGTCTCACAGGTTTTGACCCTGTGGACTTGTTCTTGTAAATCAAATAGTTTATAAAGTAGATAAAGTATTGACGCGAGCAACAATAAAGATAAATACAATATCAATTGATCAAAAATAGAAACAACATTACAATACATATTTTTTTAACCATACATTGCTGTTGTCATATGGCATTTTGGTACAGTAGGAGCAAATTATTTACGAAAGTACTCTTTCAAATGTATTGGTAGAGTATGAGCAATTTAGTTCAGCTTAATTCAGATTTTTTTTCAAATAATTCAGCTTTTTGTTGTCGTTGCACTGAATTTAGGTGCTCGTGAATAAATCACAGATTAAAATAAAGCATTTAAGGTGTGTGTGAGAGAGAGAGGGAGATGGATTGAAAAGACAAAGAAGAGAGCTGGATGCACGTGCACATAAGAGAAATACTCCTTATGTATGTGTGTTTGTATACAGGATTAACAAAATAGTACTTACTACACAACCAGTATACAGGACTGAAATGTGTTAATTTGGTTTTACATCAAACAAGCAGACTAGCATAGAGTATATATTTTATAACATAGGTTACTTTGTTATTTTTATGCTTTTCTACATATTGGCACTCAAAGCGCTTTATCAGATGAATTTGAACAGTGGTGCTTAATTTGTAGTTCAATCCTTGAAAGAAGTAAAAGCAAAAAAAAAAGAGAAATAAAAAATATTCCTTCTGACATAATTCATCTGTATGCCCTGCACATCTGTTTGTGGCTCTTGAACCATTTGACTTCAATCCTTAAAGTAATGGTTTCCTGCAAATCAGCGATTTCCACATTTTTTATATTGAGAAACTTGATTGAATTAATTTGTTTTTTGTCTTTCAGAGAGATGTCCGCATTCACATGATATATAAATCTGCTGGGCAAGAGGGATTTAATGGTTTCCTTGATGGTAAGATAAAGCCTGAACACAAAAATTACTTAATGTGCAATTAATATTTATGGAAGCATATTTATAACAAATGTAAAGTATATCTGACTGATTTATAGAAATTGTTCCTGACAGTTGATTGCAATTCCCAGGTGATCTTCCAGAGCCGCCTTTTCCTAGCCCTCCATTTCCTGGATCAAAGGTTGTTCGCAGGAGAAAAAGGAGACAGGTAGAAGTCTGCTGAAGTACTATCTTTATTTTGTATTGTCATCATTGGTCGAGTGATACCCATAGACTCTTATTGACTTTACTTTGTGTTTTGCACATGTGTTTGTGAGACTTTAGGAAATAATAATAGTCTAAATGCTGTTTATTCAAACCTGATTACTCTGTTTCCCATGCATTATCTTATTTCACAAAGCTAAAGAGAGTACTACTTCCTGTTCTCCTCCCACACAAGAGCTTTTCACCCAGCTCTCTCTGCTCCTCCTCTTCTTTTTTATTAAATATTTACATAATCAGTGGAGGCTTTTTTAAATCTGATTTAACTTCACAAAGCTCATCTTTACTGATTTTGTCTGTATCTCTGTTGTTTTTCTCAGGCTCCACATGTGTCACACAGTGTAGAAGATGAGACCAAATACATTGAGTTAATGGTCATCAATGACCATTTGATGGTAAGCCTTTAACTAAATTGATTGTTATGATAAATTGTATAGTGTAAAATATCAATTCTGAAATATGAATGTGACGATAAAATATAAAAATTAAACTGATGTGTCTGCACCTGATCATTATAAAACAGGAGTGTGCCACGGTGCAAAAATATGGCTCACAGATGTGTTTTAATTGTTTTTGGATAACTGAGGAGCTCTACAGCAGAAACAAAAACCACATCCGGTTTTGGTTACCATAGAGAATACTTTTTGTTTGTTAGTAGATAAACGTTTTATTTTGGTTATTTAATGGGATTTTTTTGTTGTAATAAAAGATAGAATTTTAGCACCTTTTACTCTCTGAAAACGTGTGGGGAGCTGCGTGGACAAGATTCAGTATTTTAAAAGTTCTTGCACAATTTATAGTGCAAATGTTATGATCCAAATATGCCTGTCTACCATCTACTGTGACTGATTTTGATTTGCACACATTAAGAGAGATATTTGAGTTGAATCAAATGTGCAAACAATGCTTCTATTTTACATTTAAATAGCTCAAAATGAATTTGTTCGAGATTATGTATCCCATTTTTATGTTTTCTCTGCATCCCTCTGTGTGTCTCTCTTTTGTCTCCCTCCAGTATAAGAAACATCGGCTTTCCGTTGGACACACAAATAACTATGCTAAGTCAGTGGTCAATATGGCTGACATGGTAAGAAAAATATTGATCCTCTTCTTGGAAAGCTTGCCACAAGCAGTCCCAGGTATTGGAGCTGAGCACACATTGCCCCTTTTTCTCATTTAACCAACCTCTCTCTCCCCCATTTAAAACCTCCCCTGGTTCATAATATGCTGCAAACAGCCATTAACCAGCCAGTCATGAGTTTTCAGGTCTCAGAGGACTGAAGTGGCAGTGGCATCTCAACAGCACTGAGGCAGACACTGCAATGTTTGATTATTTGTAGCCACATCTGTGTGCTGTTACTGAAATCTGACCTGCTACTGGGTCATGTTGGTAAGATGATAGGTGGATGAACCCTGAGAAGGGTCATGCGTCTGTGGTGCCCTTGAGGACGATCATGTGAAGCAGGTTCTCTTTGGGAAGTACACATTGATTTCTGTATACAAGTCCTTTTTTGTGTGTGTGCCATGCTGTGGCCACATTCACCGGGACATTAGGTGCTGTAATTGCCTGTGCTTGGCAATGAATATTATTACACAAAAATATTATTAAAGTTACAACATGGATATCTATTACAGTGAGTGAAACAGCCCTTTTCAGCTTTGTCATAAGACTGCTGGCATTCAGCTTAAACACACAGGCGTTGCTCTTTTCCTCTCTTACAGTGTCTGTCTAGTTCAGGAGCACAAGAGATTTTCATCTTATGAAAGCAAACAATTGTATTTACCATCCCGTTCACTCCTGCTTCGCCCTTCAGACTGTTACTCTTGTTGACTCAGTTTAGCTGCCTGCTATGTGCTGGTATCTGGTGGCAGGACCCTACTGATCATACTGACTGTTTGACTGGTGCTGTCAAACTAACATCTGGAGATGCTGACGAATATGAAACATGCCTGTTAATCAGGCAATAACGCCTGGTATCTGCATATTACCACTTTCAGTTAGACAAGGATTTTTAAACTTTTATTTACTTCCATTCCCCAGATTTTTAAAGAACAGCTCAACACCCGGATTGTGCTGGTTGCCATGGAAACCTGGTCAGCTGACAACAAGTTCAACATCGACGATGACCCCATGGTGACACTGAAGGAGTTCATGAAGTATCGAAAAGACTTCATCAAAGAGAAATGTGACTCTGTCCACCTCTTCTCGTACGTTCCAACTTGTTAGGATTTCCTTGTGAACTGTGTTCCTGACGTATCCTTATTTAACACATACTGTCCTTTTTCTCATCAGAGGGAATCGTTTTCATAGCAGCTGGGGAGGAGCTTCTTATATGGGAGGCGTTTGCTCCCTTACTAAAGGAGGTGGAGTAAATGAGGTAAGTCTTAATCACAGATTTTGACACTCCGTGTCTTACATTGAACATCATTGCCCTTACAATCATTTATGCTGATGCATTATGCACGCTCTTTTGTCTTTTCTCAGCTGAAGCTGAAGCTAAATTAATGCAAAGATTTTGTAAGCTTATTTCCAATACATAATGTTTCTGGACTAATCTAATAAAAATGTATTCTCTGTCTCCGGTTGTTTGTTGCTGTTCTTGCTCCTTCTCTGTCTCTCCATCAGTACGGGAAAACGGATGAGATGGCCATAACCCTTGCTCAGTCTCTTGGACAGAACATTGGTATTTTCTCTGACAAGAAGAGAATCCTCAATGGTACTTATTCAAACCTTGATGATTTTTATTTGGTACCTTTAAAACATAAAATAATTTTAAGCCTGCTTTCTATGTGATGAAAAGTGGTAAATGTGTCATTGTTTTTTATTTTTTGGTTTATCTTTCAGGTGAATGTAAATGTAATGACCGTTGGTCAGGCTGTATCATGGATGATGTTGGGTAAGTTACTTTGAAATTGCTTTTAAATTTCCTATCAAGTCATACATGGTTCTCGTAGACACAATGGTCATCTTTCACAGATGCTGTTGATGCAGTATTTATGTCATCAGAGTTTCACAAACAAATCTTAGTGTTGAACTCCAACTGGGATCAAACATTTCAGCTAATATGTGTTTTGGGCTAAATGTGCAGGTATTACTTTTTTCATTAGTGTCCCAACAGATTTGAATCACATCATAAGTTTGAAAAGTGTTGACATATCATCCAAATCTCTGAAAAAAAGATTCTTTCTTTCTATATTGTTTCATGGATGTTATTGTCTCGCAACAGTTAAATTGGCTTTAACAGTAGTTAATATGTGAACAATATGTGTTCATAATCTGAAACCGACCAGAAATAAATACTACAAAATAATTTCCTCAACATCTTGAGCATTTAAAGATTAATTAAATTATATGATCAAAGTAAACTGAATAACCTTAGTGTTGATTTGTAGTTGACTATAAAGTTCTCTGTAATGTCCTCTAAAATGAACTTATTTTCACAAATTTCCATTTCTGTTGGGAATAAAAATCAACTAGAGTGTTTGTTTAGTTCTGAAATTAACCACTAGGTGCCACTCCAGGGTTATTTTCCATAGCTTATCATCACAGTTATGTAACTTCTTTGAGATCCTTACAGTTACAGTTGATAAATCAGTCTGTTGTCAATTTCATGCTCAAACCATGACCATGTTTGTCTTTAAATATATTTGCAGTGCATATACGGTGACTGAGCATTGTGTTACAGTGAGCATTAGGATATGATTCTTGTGTGCAAGAGGCTTTGTGTTTGTGTGTATACCCCTCTTCTTAAATACTTGTGTGCATTCCCCCTCTATCCCAAATGGCACAGCAGGTGAGCAGAAGCTTGGCTAGAATGTTGCCTGTGCTGTTTTGGACCAACTGGCTGCCTCGGAGGGGTTGTCAGTCATCACACCCTTTCCCATTTCACCCAACAGCACAACAGCCACTGTGGCCCCAGCTTCTTGTTCGATTCAAATGATATGAACAAATACAGTTTGCTGCGTCTTTGTTATATACTGGCTGTATTTTTCATTATCATTTTTGTACAATTTCACATGTACTTTATGCTTATTCTTCAGCTTTTGGCCAATTTCACTGGCTGATCAACCAAGAAAGTTTTATTAATTTGATTATTATCCCTTATTATGGGCTCTTTCTCTCTCCTACTTTTTAAAGTCAGTCCATAAGTTATTTTAGTCCATGTCTTAACCGATTGAAACAGTCTGCAATGTCATTTTCATCTTAGGCCAATGCCTGCCTCATTTCCCTGTAACAACAGTACACTCCTCTGATACTCCCTGCCCAGATCCTGCTGAGGTCTCATTACAGAGGACAGGTGACTGTGACTGTGCACTCTTTTGATCCTGTCTTCTGTGGATGGACCTAATTCAGATCTGTATTTTATAAAATAAGGCTAATGGTATTTCAGACACTTGTATTCAATGAGTTACCTCAGTCATGTCCATTACAGAAAGTTTGCTTTACTCTCAGCACCTGCATGTTTGAGCAATCTAACCAGACTACTACTATTTTAAATTTTTTTCACAGGGTTTAGCTACTGTATGTGTGTGTGTGCATGTGTGTGTGTGTGTGGGTGGGTGTGTGAGCAAGTTTCCATTTTTGTTGATCTGTCTGGTAATTACTATTTAGTGTGGGTGTCAGCTTATTTCAGGAACCTTAAATCTTAGCTATACCCATTATAAACTAATGTTAAAACAGAAATGTGAACAAACAACTATTATTTCCTCTCTGTTTTCTTCTCTTGAAAGAGTTGATGTTTCCATGAACAAACCAAGTCAAAATATGTATTTTAAAGGGTGGAACTTTAACTAGAAAGAAATTATCCTGCATATTTTGAGCAGTATTGCAGAAACAAGTAATCGATTGTGGTTGAGTGTGGTTCAGACAGTGCCATGCCTCCTAACAACCACTAAGTGGTGATAGGCTGCCTCTAAATTAATGAAGGAACATCAATGGAAAAAGATTAAAGCTCTTACTGAACATTTACTTAACACATAAAAAAAATAACTTTTGAAGTGCATATTTTGATGCCCTGGTGGCACAAAAAGCAATACTGTAAATCATGGCATGAAAAGTAATTAGTCACATGATAATAATTATTCTTATTCTGTTGATCCATGAGTCGTTCAAGCTTGTCATCTCGGACGTCAGATTGCTGTTTTAAAAGTAATGAACACGACAAGATTTTAACATTATTCAATCCTGGCGCAAACTGGGACAACTTTAAACACAGTCAGATTAGGAAATCTGTAGTGAAATATTGTGGTGTACTTCATCCATAATCAAAACATTATTACTGCGTCCTTGTTCAATCATCATCTCTGTATGTGGCTCTGGTTAGTCAAATAGCTATGAATTCTCATAGCCCCTGAGTGTCTTCAACTCCCAATACATCTGTCCCTTTAATGCATTGTCTCTTGTACCAGTCCTGATCATAATTAAAGGTCTGCAGCAGTGTCAAAACTGGGAACAATACTCTGCAGTATTTTAGTGTATTTACACATTATTTAAGGCATTTTGTGTTTTTGTCAATTTTATTACAATTACAGAATGTCTGATCATAAGTGGAAGGAAAAACATTTGGTCAAATGTTTCATCAAGCTGCATTATTATTACTGTAAGGGAAAATCAAAGCAATTACATGCAGCATTTAAGAGCCTGATTTCTGTTCAGAGAAAGTCTTAAATTTAAAAAATTAGGTTGTTATGGTTCTGGGGACAGAGTATCAAATGACAATGCAATAACAGCTTAAGTCCTTTTCTCCACAATGTTCAGGTTCATTTTTAGGACAAACTCATTAATGCATCTTAGATCCATCTACATTTTACATATATCTTCATACACATCTTTACAATGTCAACTATGCTGTATTTATACTTATGTTGTAGTAAGGATCTTCTCTGAACTGTGAGTATGGTAAAACTGTCGTATTACCTGAAATACACAGTGTATGGAGTAACGATTTATAAATGACAAACCACCTTTTGCAAAATTAAAAAATAAACACAGATATATAAAAACAAACCTCCTATGGTATTGTCTGTACCATTGAAACTAAGTCTGAGGTATGAAAAGTTAATTTACGTGGGTTCTTGCTGTCTATACTGCATTCATGGTAATGGCACAATATAATGCACTTGTGTTAAACAGCTTCTACCTGCCCAAGAGGTTCTCTGACTGCAATGTGGAGGAGTACTATAACTTTTTAAACAGTGGCGGAGGAGCCTGTCTATTCAACAAACCTACAAAGGTACTTGCCACATACACACAAACACACACATACCTGAAGATATTTTCTTAGAAGTTTAAATGTTTATATTCCCTCTCAGTTGTTGGATCCTCCAGACTGTGGTAACGGGTTTGTGGAGCCAGGAGAGGAGTGTGACTGTGGCAGCCCAGCGGTAAGTTAAAAGATGCAAATAGAAACACATTATGTATTCGAAAGGGTTAACTTCATACTTATGTAGGGCCAAAGTTAGGGGCTAATTTTCCTTATTAGATTGTACATAGTAACTTTTGGATTACTGGTACCATGTTTTCTATTCCATCAACTGGCATAAACCTCTTTGTCAAAGGTTGAATTTACATCTATTGTTTGCTTAAATGTCCATTTGGTTTACTTTTACGTTAATGTAAAACAGAATTACATTTTAAAACTTGAATATATGAACATTAGTCTTCCATTAGGAGTCACGGTGAGATGTCTCTTGCTGACATGCATTTCAATTCCTTTGATCAAACAGTTAATGACTTGCACTGTGCAAGCACTGAGACTTTTCAAGTTCCCCGACGGGGTTGACTGAGAAATAAGCTAGGGAGTGTTTTGATTTATTATTTAGGGGCTTTACTGTGGTGATTTAATTAAGATTTCATGTTGTCCTTTTTTGTGATGTGGTATTTTCCACATCTGTCTTTGTGTAGGAGCCATGAATGAGTTAGAATGAACTTGCATAATATTCTGTATTAATAATGAAGTCATGTTACTGAAATCAAGCAGCTGTTCACAGTGTGAACAGCTATTATCATTATAGAGCTGTCTTTAAATAATTTATAAGATGAGATGATGTGAGGGAAAAAATCTTTTTGTTTGTCTGTCATTTTTAGGAGTGTGCCAGAGAGGGAGACATCTGCTGTAAGAAATGCACCCTGACTCAAGGCTCAAAGTGTAGCAACGGACTCTGCTGCAACAACTGCCAGGTACAAAACCGACCACTTTTACACCTTTGATTGTTTGCTTGGAGTCACACTGCGTAAAAACAGAGAATGCCAGCCAGAGAATGTATAGTTCATAAAAACTATAGACCGTACTGTATGCATTTTGTGTCTGCCGCAGATGGAGTTCATGGGAGTTGTGTGTCGAGATGCAGTGAATGACTGTGACATTCCAGAAAACTGCACAGGCAACTCAAGTCAGGTGGGTGTGAGCTTCCTTCTTACTCCTGTCTGCAGCTGCACTTAATATTCAGTACATTGTAGGATGTGCATAGCTCATGCACCAAGGTGATTCTGAAGTGTCCTTTTCTTTTTCTTTTTGCAGTGTCCACCAAATGTGCACAAGATGGATGGCTACACATGTGAAAAGGACCAGGTGAGACAATTACTGCTGGTTATTTCACATTTAAGAAATAACCCTCTACCAATTGACATTTTCCTGCACACATTTTTCTCTACAGGGCCGCTGCTTCAATGGAAGATGTAAAACTAAAGACAGACAGTGCAAATACATCTGGGGAGAGAGTACGTATGATTTTATTGACAAACCTGAGAGATGCCCATTCATTGCTGTATTAACACCTCTTTCAGGGCTGACAGAGATAAACTAGGACTGGAACTTAATGTTGGTTGTGTGGTGTCATTTACTTCAGAGGCAACAGCGGCCGACAAGTTCTGTTACGAGAAGCTCAACATTGAAGGGACAGAGAAGGGCAACTGTGGGAAAGACAAGGACACTTGGGTTCAGTGCAACAAACAGTACGTCAGTCATTTCTGTGAATAATCTGCACATTTGTGGCTTCTTCTCTCCACTTGATCTGTGGTTACACCTTTGTGTTTCAGGGATGTTCATTGTGGGTACCTGTTGTGCTCCAACATCTCACCTGCCCCACGACTGGGAGAACTGCAGGGTGGGCTCACCTCTTTCTCGGTGGCCCGACACAGTGCTTCTCTTGATTGCAGGTATGCATCGTTAAGAAGAAACACTTTTTAAACACTGTTTAAAAATGTTGTTGATGAGGTTTAGTATATGTATTATAGCCTTGCATTAGTTTTTTTTAGCTGGATCTGTAATTTAAGCAACAGCAACAAAAAAAAGAAAACAGTGCTGAAACTGCACAGACACAACACAAAACACCATCTTCTTATTATTGCAAGCTTGTGAGTAAATCCTTGATGTTTATTGTTTAGTGGTGCCCACGTGCTGATTGATGGAGACAGTGACCTGGGATATGTGGAAGATGGGACAGCCTGCGGGACAGACAGAATTTGTTTCAATCACAAATGCCTCCCCATCCAACAGTTCAACTTCAGCACCTGCCCCGGCACCACCGACAAGACCATCTGCTCTGGACATGGGGTACAAACAAGTGTACACATGTACTGTTTAAACAATTTAGCTAAAGCTCTTCGCAGATCATACTGGCTAAACATTTCTTAATATCAGATATAATAAAGATTTTGCTTTAGATCATAGAGACATGGACAGTTCAGATCATGGACCCTGCTCGGTTCATTATATGGGTTCTGGAAAACTGTCATTGAAACTTCTTGTTTTTGAGACTTGAGGCAAACACTGGTGAATTCTTCTCTTTGTTCTTGGCTTTCACACGCCTACCTCTTGGAGGGTGCTCTTGGCCTGGCCAACTTTTACAAAGGGGTTTTTCTTCACCAAATACAGAATTCCTCTGTCATCCATCACAGTTGTTTTCTGTAGGCCTCAGGGTCTTTTGGGGTTCCTGGACTCTCAAGTGCATTCTTTCTTTTTAGGAATGGACCAAATAGTTGATTTAGCCGCAGTTCAATTTTTGCTCTCTCTTGCTGTGTTTAATCTATTTTATGTTTAATCTTAATAATTAGAAAGATTAATAGGAGGTATACAAATATCTGAGGTGGTAGGGATTGCAAATATAAAGTGTAACAGTCTTAGACCTCTTGCATATGGGACAGAGAGCCAGAAATGAAAGTTGTTGTTTTTTTGTTTTGTTTTTTCTTTTTTACAATTTATTTCTTCAATTTCCATGCTGCAGGTTTGCAGTAATGAGCTGAAGTGTGTGTGTTACCTGGGCTGGGCAGGAGAGGACTGCAACTCCACATCTCCTCTCAGTTACCTCGTGGTGGGTCCCACTGTCTCAGTTTCAGGTAAAACTGTGAACACTGTCACTACTAGCTGCCTCTGTTTTCCTTTCTCCTTCTTGTCATTTATTCTCAGCATATCATCTCTCAAAACTTACCCCACTTCATCTGTTTAAGTTCTTTTTTTCAATGTGCCTCTAGTTCAACAATCCACCAGTGTTAATAAGTTCTGTGTTTCAAGCTTTATCTTTGTTTAGTGTTCATTGCTTCTCGGTTTAACTTAGCTTCTCTGTTGGGTTTGTATCTTCTCATTAAAACCAGCTACATTTGTATTCATTACACCATGCATGTCATTCTTTTTGTTTATCATTATTTTCACACTCATTCTTTGTCGACAGGCTGATGTCTTTGATGGAGTGACTTGAGGTCAGATTTGAGTTCCTTTTTCCTTGTATTTTCCCTGTCTTTGATGTTATATGCTGGTCTTCTTTCCTTAACTTCAGCTCACCTTGGTCTGTTACTATCACTGAGTTAAACAAATATGCAGTGTTTAATGTTATCCTATAAGGAACCCTACTGCACATGTACGTTCCCCTCAGAATAGTGCTGGAGGATGATACCACCTTGGTTTCTCTCAGTTTAATTTCCCTTGTGCTCCTTTTACTATTTTCCTGCTGAATGTATTGTGTTTTTGTGTCCTGCTGCAGTGATTTGTGGTTTGTGTGTCCCCATGTGTCCTCATGAGTCAGGACACAACAGAAACACAACCAATTAACACACAACTGGCTCTTCTTTCACCTCTCCCCCCCTCCCCTCTGTCTCAGGTATCACCAGTACAAACATCATCATCGGGGCCATCGTAGGCTCCATCCTTTTTCTTGCCCTCATACTTGCTGTTACAGCCTGGTGTTATAAGTAAGTCTCTACATAGCCTCTAATATTTTTATCAGTAGTTTCCAACTCAGTGATTGGCTGCCCAACAGACAGCATTTATTGTTCAGGATTTCCTCATATGTTTTTTTGAATTACACAATATTTTAGACCTTAAGGGCTTCTAAAATTTTTCAAGGAAAGAAAATAATAAGTGATCACAATAAAATATAAATATACAATACATCCTGAATGCACACATTGCACACAAAGTATTTATTAGATGTTGCTTGGCTTTGAGGGTCCACAAGGCTGGGAATCAATATATTGTATTGCACAAAAGCTGTATTGTTAATGGGCTGAGGAAACCTGTCCCTCTCTTCCCAGGAGTTACAAGCAGAGACGCTATGTGGAGTCTGAGGTTCACAGAAGATTTTGCCGGTTTGCTCACTTTAAAGTTATTTTTACATATGTTGCATATACGTTGACTTTGAATTTTATTTTCAAGTACTGTATATAGTCAGTGTTCTCTCTCATTTTTTTCTTTTGCATAAAACTAAGTACAATATGCAGTTAATAATCACAAATCTTTCATTGCAACTCCTCTTAATTTATCCATAACTCATTACAAAATGTGCATGATAAGTTAGCTGTCAAAATATTTTCACTGTCCTGCAAAAGGTCCAGTAGTGGAAGACATACTAACCCTTTATTTAAGCAAAATACCATCAATGGTGCAAATTTACTTTTGCACCATTTCTAGTGGCTATATAAGATAAAGTCTTATACTCAAAGTTACATTTGTAAAATTACAAAAGTACTATAATCAAAACGTACCTAAAGTATCAGAAGTAAAAATATATATTACACAAACTACCCTCATTTACATTATCATTTGCAATATACTTGGGTATTGGATCTTTATTGTGTTTGGTTGAAGGTGGAATTAATTTTAAAAATTCTATACACTGATATGCACTTAAATCTATAACAAATTTTTCAGTTTTATAAGCTTCATATGTTTTGTATGTAGAATCTTATTCCGCTAAAATCTTTAACTGTACGTGTATCTAAATGTGATGGAGTAAAAGGTACAACATTTCACCTGGGATTTATTACAGTAGAAGAAAAAATTGCAGAAATTAAGTAAATATACTTTACTTTCTACTACTGTAAAAGATGTGCTCATTGTACACTGCTGACACTGTGCTTCAACCATAGTTGCAGAAATCACTAAAAATTATAAAAATACACTACAATACAAATGTGTATACTACAATACACATTTCTTTGCTATTAGTTGCCTTTTGAGTACTTATTACCCAGAACGTAACAGCTGTTCTTCAGTAACGTGAAACACTTACTCAGGTAGACATACACCAGACTGGAGTAGAGTAAAATACAACACATACGCAAAGTAAGAAAGGAAACATCGTCGTTGAAGACCGTAAGCTCTGTGATAATATCTAAAGACTGTGTTTTTTCTTGTTAAGACTGTTAGTTCCTATCTAAAAGTATTTTTCTGTTTTTCCAGGCAAATGCCCCCAGGTGACTATGTAACAAAGCCTGGGGATGCAGATTCATTTTACAGTGACATGCCTCCGGGTGTCAGCACAAACTCTGGCTGCAGCTCCAAGAAGAGGTCAGCCTGCCTGTCTCACCTGCAGATTTGCACCCTGTCCTTTACTACTCCCTCCTTGCCATCCATTTCTCAGAACATCTCACTGTTTGGCTTCAGGTGTGCCATTTCATCATCACTCATTTATTCACTCACGGGCCACTGTGTATACATGTGTCGTATTTTCTGAGTCTGTGTTGTTGAGGGTTTCCTTAATATGTGTGTTTGGGTTTTTTTACTATCGTGGTATTCATTGTGTGTTTCTACAAATGAACAATGTCAAACACTATGAAATTTCTGCCAAAAGAAATTTAAGCAGACAAAAAACTTCACTTCTAAAGTTCATGTCACATTCACTTCTCATCATGCTGCTTCATGGCTCATGATCTTCTCATCTGCTGCAATGTTTTCCCTCATTTGCCTCAGGCTTTCCTGCATCTGTCCATCAGCAAAAGGAGCAGCACAGCATATAAATATTAGTAAGACCATGGTAATATTTTGTCTATGATGTACTTGTGTGTGTGTGTGTGTGTGTGTGTGTGTGCAGATCCAATGGTCTGTCCCACTCATGGAGTGAGAGGATCCCAGATGCCAAACACATCTCTGACATCTGTGAAAATGGGCGGCCGAGGAGCAATTCGTGGCAAGGTAACACACAAATCAATATGAGGAAAAGGTTTTAACATATCTGTGTTAAAAATGAGAAGGAATTTGTCTTGATAATTACAGTGAATTCTGACTACAACTAATAGAGATTAAAGCCTTTGTCAGAGCCAATATAATCAATATTTAAGGCGATTAATTTGCTTATTTAAGCCACTCGAGTGCTGCTTTTTTCTGAAAGACAGTGTTTGTCCGAAGACAGACAAACACAGTGCAGACCCCCTCATACATTGTTTCACTTAAATTAAACATTGCCTGCAGTTATAGTTTTTGAATGTAATTGTATACGGTATGTTTGTCTTTAAAATACAGTACAGTATGTGTTTATGTTGTATTTCTTTCCAGGGAATCTGAGTGGCAATCGTAAGAAACTGAAAGGAAAAAAGTTCCGCGCCCGTTCTAACTCCACAGAGTAAGTTGCTGGTGGAAAAATTATTTTGTTGTGAGGTCAGTAAAAACTGTAGATGGGATATTCAACAGAGTTTGTAGTGGATAATAGCTGTATTGGGTTATTTTAAAAGATTTGATATAATAATTTATGTTTTTACATCAACAAAACCTATGGAAAGAACAAATCAATGCCCCCCAAAATCTTTTCCTACTGAAGGCATATATCTTTAAATCCATATCAAAAATATATAGTGTAATTAGTTTATTAAGAAGGCTCAGTAATTTCCTTTAACAATAATTCTCAAATGAGCTTTAAACTGGTGTAAACTGTAAACAGTGCTTTTGTTCTGATTCATTTCCACTGTAAATCAAAACACATTTGAGGCACTGGAGCATAGTCAGTGCAGTGACTGAAATAGACTCAAAATAAACAGTGCGTGTGTTGATCACGAAACCAGTGGCGTCGCTCACTTGTGAGTTTTTTTAGAGTTTATGCCAAAGAGGAATAGGATAAATGTTTGATTAGGATCAATAGATTTGTCTTTTCATTTGATTTGTTGATAATACGAAAATAAAGACTGTTACTGTTCTTATCCATTGATCGTGTAATGAAGCTGTAAATAATTTAAACCACTTTGGAAGAAATGTTTCTCTTACGTTTTGTATTGGAGAGAGAGAGAGAGATAAAGAGTATGTTGCACTGAGCCTCACAGCCAGTCCGGTCAGCACAGTAAGCTCACGTTGTCTCTTGCCTGTCTGGCCTGTGAGGCTGCACTGCACCTCTAAGTCTTTACTCATAGCCTGTGATCAATCTGACCAATTATTTGCATACATGCCTGTTGACTGTGAATGAGCAATTAACGTTGTGCATCCTCCCAGCCTGGCGTGTTGGTTTGTTTGTGGGTTTGAAGGTCTTGGGATTTGAAGTAGTCCGCAGTGCACTTGATCTCATTTCAAGCATGAGACTGAGTGAGTGGTGAGAAGCGTACGGCTTGGAATGATGTGACATGTTACCAATATGCAACTGAGCCTGTACCACACGACACAGTTGTTTGTTATGTTCATGGGGCTGTTGTCATTCGAAACCACACACAGGTCTGTCCACCATCTCCTCACCATTTTCTCAATTGCATCTTGGTGTTTGTTCAGGATATCTTTGCTCTGCTCTGCTTTCTTAAAATATTTCCTCTTCCTCTCTCCCTCCCTACACTTGCTTATTTCTGGAGATTTTCTGTCCCTTTTGTTTCTTTTCCTTCCTTCCTTTTCTCTCTTCTCCCTCTCCTTGTGTTGTGTCTATCACCCCGTCCCCTCCCACAGGTATTTAACCCCGCGCTTCAAAACAGAGTTTTATGATGTAACTAAATGGGTAGAAGATGTGAATAGAAACACTCAAGGACCTTATCTTAGGTATTACCCCAGACCATGTCCTGTACCCCACACGCTTGTCTACAACCCCTGTCACTTTTGGTTTGATCTTTTGGTTTGGTCAAGGAATTTAAAAGTCACGTACAATCTGGCCTTTTTTTTAACATAAAAAAAAAATGAAATAACAAAAGTATTATCAGAAAGTGGTTTTTATAGCTGGCATGTTACAACTTGGAATTTTCACAAGGGGTTGGTGCTGAGCATTTAAAAGGAAGACAAAAACAAGTTTCATATCATATTTTTCCCAAGTGTAAAATAATAGTTTATTTTTTAACAGCTGCATTTTACTTTTCAGATTCTATTTGTAGCCAAAGTGTATTGATGTAAAATACATAGAAGACACTGCCTGTGTTAGTGTTATAATAGCATTTTTCCTAATTTCTCCTTATCTTTCCTTTGCTTTTCCCTCTCAGTCTCTTTTCACAGTACCCCTGCATGTTCAGTGTTGTTTTGTCAGTGTGTGTCAGCCCTGCCTCACTCCCAATGACCTCACGTGCCTTCACAACAGTGTGACGTCATTGTTGCACCTAGCGTTTTAGGGTGCTACTCTGACATCATCACTGTGCTGCTGTGACAAACTGTAGACCACCTCTCTGATTGTGTAGACGGTCTATAGATAATCACAAACACAGTGAGGAAGCTCATGGGCACACTGCCTCCATAGAGCGCCAGTTCCATGTTTCTTCACTACTACAAGCTTAACGTCACCGAACAGTAAATTAATATCTATAGACCCTTACTGTGTTTGGGAGCACATAACTGCCCCTGCCATCTGCTGAAGGAGAGAAGAAGTTAAAAAAAAGTGCAGGGCGTCCTGGTTCCATAACTGAAATGTGTAATATGTTTACATGATTATAATAATTAGTTAGAACAAGTATCAACTATTTCTTTTGATTTTGTTTTCTTATTAATAATTTCAGAATCCAACAAAGACAGTTACACTCATGACAAGGGATGCTGGTTGCAGAATAAGATGACGGACTACCAACCTCTGCAGGAAATACTTGATTTTACTTGAAGTTAATTGTCACAGAAGATGAACCTTAAGATAAAGACGATTAGAGTAAGGCAATAAGGTCAGGTGGTTAGTGTGAGAGAAAGCCAAGGGACAAGGCCGAAGCCCCACAAATCTTCTAAAGAGACTAACCAATGGAAAAATTTGACAATTTCTGGCCAAGATGAAGTCAACCGTCTTGTCTCTTGTCTTTGTCTGCAGCCAGGTGCCCCTCCTTGTAGTCTGATCCAGTCATGTAGTATCAAAGATAGGAGGACAGTAACTAAGGAATTAGGCAACCTCACACAGTATGGCTAATGCACAATTTGTATCATTAGCTTTCAGTCATGAACTGAAAAGCATTTTATTCATAAAACACCAACAGTCATACACTAGGTTTATTTCCTTTTTGGAATAAATGTGGGTTAAGCACGTTCACTGAGCCATAAAGTCAAACTAGGTCAAACTAGCACTACATTAAGTTAGAAAAAAAGAATTCTTTACAATTTAATTTCCTGTGGCACAAGTGAGGATAGACAAAAAATATGTTTAGAAATCAGAAAAAAGTGAGTGATTTTTTCCTGACAGTAGCAACACGAAAGATCTTAATGTTCATTTGGTATCTGCCAATGAGGCAGTTGTAGTATCTGGAGCCTCTGGCACAGCAAACTAATTAGACAACCTTGATTACTTATACAACGAGAACCTCAACATAACTTTACAGAACTTTTTAAATAATTTAGGAGATGTTGCTTCTAGTAAAAGTACTTCTGGAACCAGGAGCTCAACTGACTTCTCCACTCATTCTGCAACTTCGACCAGATATTTAATGTCACCTTGCAGGACTAGTACTGTAAACAAGCTACTGTACATGGGACAGGCTTTCTGTGTCTGTTTCATTGTACTACCTCTGATTCTCCTAGTATGTTGTTGTCACCCAGCTCCGGTCTGGTCTGCTGTCTCAGTCATCTCATCATGCTTACTGTTCCCAGTGTACCTCATTTAAACACACAAATCTTTCTAGACTACACACTAGCCCAGCTGACTGCAGAAGTCACCTTTAGCACTGTGCTTTATAAACAGGGTCTTAAGGTGGATTGCATTGGTGGATCTGCATTTCTAATTCAGGTTGATGGTGTGACAGTGCTTAATGATGAAAACGTAACATTATGAGTTAAAGGAAACTACGACTATGCCCACACCGCTGCTGGGAACTGTTTACTGCTGTGTTCAGAAGTTGCCCCTAAAAGTTAAGCTACACTCACACTTTATTTTCTATCAGATTATATAATCTCTCTGTGTGGAGAGCAGCAAGAGCTTTTAAGAGCAACTTCTCTATGCAGCAAGGTGAAAACTGAATAATTAGAGCAGCTCAAGGAGGATGTTGCCCAAAGTCACAGATCTAACATTAGCTCATCTTCCTGGCTCTAACCTCATTTATTCATCTGTGTCTTTGGCCAACCTTATCCTACAGCAACTAGAAAAGTGTTGGGAACATTTATATTAAGCCACTTCCTCTTGTCCTTAGGACACTATCCCCTGCCAAGTCTCCCACCTCCTCCACAGGATCCATTGCATCCAGCAGGAGGTATCCGTACCCCATGCCCCCTCTCCCCGATGACCAAAGGAAAGCCAACAGGCAGAGTGCCAGGGTAGGTATTCATCACGCTCTATATATTTGGTTTACGATGAATGAATTTGAACATAGTGGAGATTCTGCACAACATTTGGCATCATAACACAAAATCTTTAGGACAAATGGGAACCGGGATCTGCAGATGGAGTTGGCTGAATAGAATAAATTAACATACGGTCGGATTTTACTAGTATCGCAATTAAACTGCATGACATTTTTTTGCTTTTAGGGGG
Organism: Channa argus; assembly: GCF_033026475.1. Classification (NCBI taxonomy): domain Eukaryota; kingdom Metazoa; phylum Chordata; class Actinopteri; order Anabantiformes; family Channidae; genus Channa; species Channa argus. The sequence goes on along the minus strand of NC_090203.1, from coordinate 12,240,385 downwards.
CCATCATATGAGATTAGATGATTATATTATTAGATATTATTAATAATTCTCCTGACTTGACAAGGCAGGTTATAAATTGGACCTCAGCTGATCACTGCTTTGTGTGAGGCAAAGTTGTTTTATTTGAAAGTGACTGTCCTCAGTGATCCACCTCCCAGCTCCAACAGTAAATGTGTGTAATCATGGTTTCATTGAATTGAGGTTTCACTAGTGCTGTCTTCTTTCCCACGCTTGGAAAGACTATGTGCAGTAAAGTTGCTTACTTTTGCCTTTTGCTATACTTTTGTGTTTTGTTAAATCGTAGTATCAGCATAGAAAGATTCAACAAGACCAGTGACTGACCACTAGTGAACTCTGGCAAATGTTAAAATGTCTTCCTCTTCTTATCTCTTCAGCTGTGGGAAACTTCAATATAACAGCCGCCTTACTGGCTCTACAAAAGACCTAAAGAAACTACACCTGTCTCTCCTTTCTATGAATGAAAAACAGTTATTGAAACAAAATTGACTCTAAGCAACTAAAGAGAGAGTGAGAGCCCCCCACTGGAGTGGAACTAGACTTGTGTATGAGTTAGTGTGTACAAGCATCTCAGAGGCTGTCAAGCCGGACGCTCAGTGGATTTCCACAAGATAAAGCTGAGGACCGGCGGAGAAAACAGCTCCACATCTACTCCAGACCAGCTGGAGCTCAGACTGAGCTGTTCCTGTCTGCTCAGGCCTCAAATATGGGACTGGAAACCCCACTACTCCTGACCCAGTTACCTGTCCTAAAACCTAAAACCTCATCACATCGTCCTTATCTTGGTACTCGTCATACTCACTCCAGCGCCTCTATCCCTCAACATGTTTCAGCTGCTCTCTAAAAGGAGCAGTGGAGCTAAGAGCAGGTTCTCATATCACATGACATCGCTGGGTTTGTTGGATCATTTTGACGCACGTGAATTACTGTAGAAAGTCCAACACTGTATGCATGACACAACCCCTGTTATTCAGCAACCTCATCTTACTAGGATGATGAGAACATCAGTCTTATATGAAAGGAAAGCATGCAAGGGGGCAATGATTTTATACCTTCGGTCAGATTAGATACCTCCAATATAAGTAACCCATATTGTATCACCAGTTATAGCCCATTAACTCATAACATGAATGTGACCCTGCCCTGCTCGTCCTCTCCCCGGTTTGTTTGTTTGTAAATATGTACAGTAAAACACATTTTGAGTATGTTTTTGCTGTTTTTTGAAAGAGGAGATCTTTCTGCAAATCTCTGTAGATAAATGTAGAGGCCTGACACTCGTTCTTTTTGAACTCATTTTTCCTTTGCTCTTTCTTTTTTACTGTGTGATTGTGACCTGTATATTCTTTCTCCATCCACAGCAGAATGTAAGTGCTTTTTTATATTATCTTAGCACTGATTTCATCCATTTCTTGGAGAAATCCACACACATTAATTGAGAATATACTGTTAAAGATACTGGCTGTGGCACAGTAAAAATGTTACTGAGATCGTATTAATGTAGGCAAATTACACCTATTTAAATTGCCATTCTTAAAGGAAGTGAACAGACTGGGCTGTGTTTGGTGTAGTTATAGGTTTGCCAATTTTTCACTTGTGGTCTTTTAGAAATTTCCCAATAATAGTATTAGGATGTATTTAATTTACCCTGATTCCACATTTGGACATTTGAGACCAATGTGCTACTGGTTCCACAATCAGAGTACACAAAGTCAACAAGAAGTCGATTATGTGAGTATGGCTGGTGACCTAAGTCTGCAACAATCTGGAAACTGTGAAAAAAATGTGCATTGTGGGTTTAGCTGCGATGACTGAGATGTTCAGCCTTGTAAATGATTTACCTTGTAAATGAGCTTGTGAAGACCAACAGCATGACAGTTTTATATCACATTATTTCTCTGGTAGGCTCTCTCTGAGTTTATTATCAGAAATAAGCATGGCACTGAACGACGTTTTCCCATCATAGGCTATTGCTGTTGTCTTAATGGGTTTGTGTACAACAGGCTATACAGTTTTAACAAAGTCATGGCTGGGAGTTACAGGGTAAAAAATTAGTTTTTGTGCTTTGGTTGGTGTCATACCGGTGTAGCTATTTCAGGTTTAGAAGGGAATCCTGTATCTCCCCCTAAAAGCAAGTTCTTTGTACAGTTACAGATAATTGCTCTACCTTGTGTAGAAACTGTTGTTTTAACGCTTCCTGTTTGTCATTTACTGTTTTCTTTTTGTTCTGATGTAGGCTATTTTATTTTTAATTCCTGTATGCATTAGGACTTTATAGGTAATATGATCGTCACAATATTCGACTAATATTGCAACTAGTATTTTTTTTAATAAGTACCTTTGCAATGATCACTTTTTTCTCAGCATTACATACAGCAACTTCCAGTATTCAAACAGTAATTAAGTGCATTCTTGTAATTATGAATTTGACAGGAAATATGTTGAGCATTTTTTTTTTACATTTTTCCCTGAACACTCCTATGGCACATGCTGCTGTATCATAAAGGTTTGCGATCATGATTTGCCTTCTACCACTGCTTCTTCTTTGCTCTGGTCTTCTTAAAGTATTGGTCAGTATCCAACACTGTGGAGAGCATTATATGAGTTTTCCCTAGTAATATTTTAACATGAGACTGTGCTAAGAAGAGACATTTCCTGGGGTGTTATGGACAATGCACTATAGTACACTCTGAGGACTCTTTATTAAGGATGATCAGATTTCTGTGATTGTACAGCTGTCAAGCACCCTGTAAATATATCTGCTGTTCCTGCCCGTGCTTATGACTGGACTGACAAACAGGACCTAACTGGACAATTCTGGTAAATGTCCCCACAGATGAGTTGCCCATCTGTCTGGCAAGAGACTTGAATGTACCGAAGCAAACCAACCATCCAGTCTCAACCATGTGGTCCTGTCCTGCAGACACTGGCACTGTGCTACAGGGACCTTAAAAACCCCATGTACCAATTCTGATCTAAATACTGCAGTTGCTATCTTTTTTTTTGTTGTTGTTGTATTTTTGCATATGTGTTGTACAGACTGATGCAAAAATCAATCCCCACATTTTCCTCTGTTAATCATTCAGTATTGTAATATATTTAATATAAAATAAAACTTTCATCAAGTCAGCTGTTTATGCTACTAACTCACTGAAGACAAACAGTTTTATTTTACAACATGGAAAATGTTTCAATCAGATGAATTTATCATGAGATGTAACAATCTGATAATAATAAATAACAGTTAGAGTGTCAATAATACATATATACAAAACACACCAATAAATATAAAGACAATCTAAACCTTTGATGTAAGCAATATGATAAAATTTAAAAAAAATTGTTGTATAAATACAACTTTCCTCTCTTTTAAGGTTGCCAGGATCTGACACTGGAGCTGCTAACAGATCAACATCCTTTTGTAGACAGTTTCACGTGGCTTCTCTCTGGCCTTTTATCATCACATAATAAATATGGACCTTGTTCTGATGGCAGCCTCTCGCGTAACAAGTTACTCAGTTTCAACGTGTGGAGCCTCGTAACACTGAATGTTTTTGAAAAAAAAAACAAACAAACTTTACTTCCATGTCTGGAAAACTTTACTTCCATGTCTGCACTGAAAAAGCAGTGGTAAAGTAAGACATGTCCATTACCGCAGACAGGAAGTCCCAGTGAAAACTTTATGTCCATTTCTATCAAAAATGGTTATGTGACTGGTACCGTAGTGCCTGCAGTTTTTCTTGATGGATGGCCTTTGTTGCCATGACTGCATCTTCATCCAGTGACTCACGAATACAACTTTTCAAGTGATCAATTCCAAATCCAGTGGTGGCAGAGACAGGAACCACATGTCTGAAGGTCAGGTAGTTCTTTGGCATCGTGTCATTAGGCAACACATTGGAGTATGCTGCAGATGTGATAAAACCATTGCCAAGTTTAACAAAGCAAAAATCACATACATATATTACTGTACTATTAACATGGTGCAGAGAATACACATAAATGTTTCTACTGTTCAGGTTAGGGTTACTAACGTGCTTGACGTAAAACTTTTTCCTAAAATTAGTCTTTTTTCATATTAACTGCTAATTTACATCCTTTACTCCTAACTAGAACACAATCCTTCTAACTGGCAAATGCATCGCATCTTAGTGGCATTAATCACAATGCAAATTATAAAACTGTGCAAATAGGGAAAATGTTTCCTTAAATGCAAAAGTTAATGTCAAAAAAATAAATCAATCAGTGAACAGTGTAGCATTATTGGTAAACTTTTATAAATTCACCATCTGGATTGTGTAGTTGCTCTTTCAGCTCCTGTAGTTTGTCCTCAGCATTAGGCAAGTCCATCTTATTTACTGCCAGAATAGCAGGTTTCAACACAAGCTCTTCTCTGTACAATTCCAGTTCCTTGAGGCAGTAAGAAGAGAGGATTAGCAGGATAAAGAAGAAGATGAAGGAGGTAAATAAAAGGTATACAATGCAGATGGTTCAACATTGGAGTCAGCAAGAATAAGTGAAAAGGCAACACACTGTGGAGACATTATGTAATACATTCCCTTATATCATCAATCTCACCTTGGTGAGAAGTTGCACAGTTTCAAAGGCTGACCTAAACGGCGTTTTGCTGGCCAGCTGAAAACCACAAACATCTACCTACAGCCAGATAAAACAATCAAACAAGTATCCATCATTGGCATACACTGCATGTTTTGGCTTATTAGTCCTATTAAAAAGCAATATACACAGAAGATTATGAACGTTTTGTTACTACTCACCACAAACAGCAGCTGCTTGGTCCTCTCCATGTGTTTTAGGAACTTGTGGCCCATTCCTTTGTTTATGTGAGCTCCCTCAATCAGGCCTGGGAGATCAGCAACAGAAATCTACCAGAAAGAAAATATGATATGAGAACTATTTCATAAGCATTAAACAGAAACAATGTAGCTGTACAATAAGGAATGATACAATTCAATGCATTTCCCTACCTGCTTGTGATCTTTATACACTAGTTTTCCAAGCTCTGGTTTTATAGTTGTGACTGAAATAAAGATTTTAGAAAGGCAATAGTAAAACACTAAAATCAAACAGTGTAGTTCTAAGTAAGTATATACTTACAAGCATAGCTGGCAATCTGTGGTGTGGCATTACACATGGTTGTTAAAAGAGAGGACTTTCCTGCATTTGGGAATCTGGTACACACACACACACACACACACACACACACACACACACACACACACACACACACACACACACACACACAAACAAACACACACACACACACACACACACACACACACACACACACACACACACACACACACACACACACACACACACACACACACACACACACACACACACACACACACACACACACACACACACACACACACACACACACACACACACACACAAATTAGGAAAATCTTTATTTGTCAACTTTGAGATAAAAAAAAATATTCAAGTGTGTTTATGCTCTCACCCAACCATGCCTACATCAGCAATAAGTTTGAGGTCCAGACGGATGTGTTTGGCCTGGCCTTTATTGGGCTCGAATGCAGAACAGAAGGAGCCGCCAGGTCCTCCCTTTGCTACCATTACACAATCGCCCTCAGCATTCAGGTGGCCTTGATGGGAGAATAGTGGAAAAATGTGAGACAAACGTTTTTACTGGAGCATTAATTGTATATTCCACTTAACTGTAAGTGATGCAACTATCCTTTTTATGACATTTAAATGTTCTGTACTGGATATGCATTTATATAGCACTTCTCTGCCCTATTGTTCCCCAGTGCACTTTATAGTTGCTTCTTATTCACCCACAGCTAATACTGGATCAGTGACAAAATGTACAAAATGGGGAGAAAGCATTACCAAAGACGTACCAAGGATTTTGCCATCATCAGTGGTGACACTGATACCAATGGGAGCACTGATCTCGATGTCTTTTCCGCTTTCTCCTTTCAGTGCCCGAACACTGCAAATTGAAAAAAAGCTCTGACTGACAGGTCTTCGCATGTATTACAACACGTTTGAGGATCTCTGACAATCAACTAAACATTAACTGATTTCTGAATAAGAACTCAGAAAACTCAAGGCTGCATTTGTAGAAACCTACCTGCTGTTGCCTCCTGCTCCACCTATGAAACGTTTCTGGGGGTACTGGTCCTTGATCCTCTTCAAGGTCATACTCTTTGTGGCCACCACCCAAACATCCCCCCCCTTCCCTCCCTGTCCCCCAAGACGAGGTAACCCCATGCCTCCAGTGCCTCCACGGACATACAGACGGAGGTTGTCCACAAAGCTTCCATACTGTTCAGGGGCAGAAAAACAGACAAAACAACAAGATTCAATAAAATCTTTTACAATATTTCTGGAAAATACCACTAATAACAGACAGACAAGTAAGTCAAAATGAAACTGCCACTAAAAACCTTCAGGCCTTGAACAAAGGGACAATATTGGCAACATCAATTCTAACAGTTTGGGATGTATCTTTCATGGCCAAAGCCATACAACAGCAACTTAGTGTCATGCATGATAACAATAAAACTTTTCAAAGTACCAATTATCTCAAATACCACCTAGGATTAATACTAACATTGCATTTAAAGAAATATTGAATTAACACTAAACAAGCACCATTAGACAATAAGGAACCACAACAATATGTACATACATTTAAAAAGTCTGTTGTCATTTAGAGATTGAATATATTTTTTTATTAATGTCACCTAGTAACCAGGTCTGTTGCATTTTACACTGTCTTCCTCAACACACTATTTAGCTGACTGCAACTAAAACCCTGCTTATTATGTCAAATAAACTATAATCCTGATGTCTAACAAAATTCCAGCTCAAGGTCTGCTTATTCTGACATACATTTTCCAGGGTCAAAAATAAACTTGCATGCTTTACTCTGACTTTGCCAGAGAGTAGACGAAGTCATGTGGGTGCTGTGGGTTATACGGTAACAGGCACTGACCTAACATGTCAACAGATCCATCATCATGACGGTTGAAATCTCAGGAATAAAGTGAGCGGCCCTTAAATCTGGACCTGTTCGCCAAACTTCTGGTTCCAGCAATAATCTTTCATTCATAAAAATGATTTCACTGGATCTCAAAGGGGTTCTAGACTATTGTATATTGTTTAGTCGCGTTAGGAAAGAACAGAGATCTTCCTCAAGATGCGGACATCGATGTTTTGACAGGCTCTAACTAGAGCCAGTCCCACAGCTTAGCTAGCTTACTAGCCATCATAACACCTGCTAGTAAAGTACAGTGGTCTAAACTGTTTGTGAGATCAAAATATGGCCTGGTATAGCACGTACCTTTCGGAAGCAGATTCTGGTAAAGTGAACCATCCTTGTTGGCGCTTATCTCCACTTTTGGTGCTGCTGACTGAGTTACCGGCTAGCAGACATGCGTTTGTATGAAGGACAGGAAGTGGTGTCATCTTATCGTTGATTGGCTGCTGAGCGGAAAAGAGGCGGGACTAGGACTAAACCACGGTTGAGACAAAACATGACTTTTTATTTTAGAAACAAACGTACTGCAGGTCAACGGTAGAAAGTATCGAAGTACAGTTTCCCAAATACAATTTTGAGATACTTCTACTTTATATCAATTGTATTCCATTACCAATTAAAGGGAACTGTTCTACTTGCTGCTGTAGTGTACTTTGGAGATGTAAAAAAAACTTGGCAGTAAACACAGAACACAAATGTTAAATATGTTTTGTGAAATTTCTACCTTGATATTAGATAATGTTTAATGAGTTAGGAATCATACTGTTCATTATAACATTGGGTTTGGTTTCTACGTATTGCATTGAACACAACAGAGGCACAAGGACACATCCAGAGATAGCGTCAACAAATAACAGGTCTTTGAAACGACATACTGTGAATGTTTAAAAATTCTTAGAGAGGCTGTGTTCAAGACAAGGTGTTAAGTTTTCCCGTGACACTTGCGCTTTAAAACAAATATGAGATTTGAAATAGCTCCGTTTAAGTTAGACAAACTATTGACTGTATTTCAATGAGACCAGAATGACGGTGCATTACAGTGCACAGTTAAACGTAGTAAATGAAAAAGAAAAGACAATATTTTAGTAGTACTTCAGTACTGGACTATTCTCATATACTTGCTCCTGATGCTGAGGCAATGTATTTTGACTGATTATTAACTGTGTGAGAAACATCCAGATTTATGCTTGTAGACCCATATGAAGATTTTCTATGAGGATTTATGTTACACTATTAAAATTAGTCCTACTGTAGTTTCTTAGGGTACAGTATAATAAATATCAAGGTAGCTCTAGCAAGGTTTTATTAGCTTCTGGTGCACAAACAATCATAAACAATAACTAAATGTCGTAGGTAGAGTAAATATTTGGGCGAAGCAATCCCTAAAGATTGCATTCTTCACTGTGATCCCACTCCGTAAGCAGGAGCGTCGGCGGCGGTGCGAGGATGCTGAGAGATGCTCTGATCTTCTGGATCGCTCCTCTCCCCGTGAACGCGCACACGCAGCGAGATGCGCATGTGACGACAAAAGCAAATGCAGGAGCCGGTTTCTCTTTCTCTCTTCTTTCACGCGTACAGACTCACAAATTGCCATCAAGACACCGAGAAGATCTACCCCTGAGACGACATATACAGGCTGATCCGACCTGAAAATACCAGGTCTGCTGGGATTTCACTGTAGGGCGGTAAGTGAGTGTGATGACGAGAGAGGGGGAGAGAGGCTGGCCTATTAGCTCATGCAAGACCCCGAACAGTTGGATAGGTCCACCCACCGGTGTCTGCCTATTTATATGGTAAGAAACGCAGCCGTGGGTCGTGATAACAGGACACTGCTGGAACAGAGAGAGATAAATCACAGCGCGGTAAGGGAGTCTGTTGTTGGTCGAGTGTTGCGGATGACCGCGTGTGTGTGTGTGTTTGTGTGACCTCACTTATGCAATGATGCTGAAATGCAATGATGCCGCTGTCGCATGTGCTCCTTGTGCCTTTATTGGACGCATGCTGCAAGGGTTCCTGTCCTGATTCAAGAGTGTAGTTTAAGGTTTGAACCTGAGGGTTCATGAGGATGAGGATGGGGTAACACACTGCTACAGAATTATTGTACAGCAACATTTGCACATACAATAAATCCAGTTCTGATGTTAAATGAGCTTCATTTAATGGCTTCTCCATGCAAATTATTGTAAGTGGCACAGTTGAGGCTGTAGTTGTAGGCCACAGAACTAAAGAAAAGATCCCTGTAGAAATGCAGTATTGGGAGCCAATGGTTCCAAATGAGTTACACATAAGCTGATTGATTTAAAATGTAATTTATTTACTGACCTCACAAAGGCCTCAAGTTTAATTTGTTTTCATACATGTCCCACATGGCTCAGTTCACCATGTTCTATAAAGTATGGTCTTCCTGTTCCATACATGTAAGTGCATGAAAGGGAAAAGTACAAGAACAACAAAAAGCTGTTTGATTTAGACATTTCTATTAACGTCACATTATCTGTCAATGCACTGTGTTTAACTTTTAAAGTTCCGCTCAAATACAGTTAGGCTTTTCATGTAAGTTTATTGGACAATCTACACTTTGTTTTTGCTATTGAACATAAACATGTAATTTTATCCTCATTTGCTTTTGCATTAATATAATATTGCATTGTAAAACACATGTGAATGTTACATGATGCAACACAACTACAATTGCTGCTGTACTGTATAACAGCACTATTGCATAATTTTGTTCAAAGTATTTGGTACAACAATAGTAACTGGTGAATCTATAATAATCCTTTTCATGTGATAGAGAAGTACAAAAAGTCAGATGTCTAAAAACAATCACTATGCCAAACCAGCATTAAAACTGCTGCATGTATTAATCTTGTTGACAGCAGATGTAGCTTAAAACTCCAGTTGAAGTTGCTTTATCTCATAAACTATTCCCAAGGTCAAGGTCAAGAATAAACATCCTTAATGAACTACATTCAGCTTGTCTATCGACCATATGAGAAAGCATTGTTATTTTTACCCATTTTTACTTCACTGGTAAAGGAAAAATAGCTTAATATTACATTAAAATTTGTGAATTAATGGGACAATTTTTTTAACTGCACTGAGACATGAAAGTGGCAAGTGATCTAGCAAAATAAGGTTTTAGGACTGCAAACAGTGGGGTTCATCAAATTGAGCAGTGACATGGAAATATCAGTAACAACCTGCCAACTGGGGGCACAACATTCTCCAAACAGGGCAGGCAATGTGTGGAATCCCAGTGCTTTCACTGGAAAGGGTAAACAAGCTGACAACCAAAGGCAACCGGGTGATGAACAGACACAGATCAGACAGGGGGAAGGAAGGAGGGAGTGAGGGGTGCACATTAAATGAGACACATCGTACTAGCATAGGGGATGAACACATAGGGGATGAACACATGAACGTTTAGGGGAAGTGAGTCAGACTTTTGTGATGTAAGATAAAAACGGTGTGGGCAGTGTTTTGGCTAGTTGGAAACTGGGGCAAGTGGGCACTGTTGGCTGTGGGAGTAGGTAATGTTTTGGTGGGAGTGTCTGTAGCATGTGTGTTGGTGGTGGCGGGTGTCTGGTGGGTGAGAGGAGAAGGAGGAGCTCTGATGGTTGGGTCTGGCAGCATGCCAGAACCACATTCTCATCCTGATGCCGCTGAAAAGGGTGGTAAAGACATAAACAGGCCCAGTGGGATTAGAGCCCACTCAGAGGAATGATCAGAGGGGATTTGCTCCCCGATGGGCACACAATGGCACTGTCGTGTAACACATAGACACACACTACACATGCTCACCATCAACGTTTCACAACAGACCCAAGCCTATATAAATCTGATTAGAACGCCCTTTTGTTTGGGAAGCGGCCCCAGGGTTAACACGGGCTAGATTTGCCGTGGGCCGTATTTGATAGGATAAGGGGTGTGTGTACGTTGGCGGGGCAGTGAAGAGAAAAACTGGGGGCATGTTTTGTTGTGGCGGGGTGTTTCCACGTGTTTGATGGTCCAGACAGACAGGGAGGGTCATGGCTATGTGGGGAAGCACAATAACAGGCTGAATAAAGGGTTGTTGTTTTTGTATTTTTTTTTACATCCTTGTGTGTGTATCTGAGTCAGCTGATGATAGTGGAGACAGAATCTAAGCTAACATAAAGCAACAAAAACACAAAGACAAAAAGACACTTTAAATCTGTTCAAATTATCAGATTGAAACACTGAAACAGTGGTGGCAGGGAAGGGGACAGCAAATTCTCTGCTACAGAAATGCCCTGAACTTTCTTTACACTTCTATCGCTCTGCTCCTCTTCAGTGCCGGCTCTGGCCCAGGCTGCAGCCATGCCTCTTCTGGAAGAGAACAATCTGCCACAAGAGCACCCACCTACTATTCCTGTGGTCATTATAGGTGAATTTTGTCACTTAACCTTGTGACCTTCAATGGTTTCGGATTATGATGCAGCCGTTGGCCCACAATTTCAAATCTTCTCAATGTAACTTACATCACATAATGCTGTGTGTGCGCCGTTTTGATGCTTCACAACTGGGGTTTTTTTAGGCAATGGCCCATCAGGTATTTGTCTGTCCTACCTGCTGAGTGGAAACAAGCCCTACCTAGATTCATCAACTGTCCACCCAAACCCAATACTATACAGGAAACTTCAGGACACCAAGCACCTACCCATTACCGAGCAGGTAACATCAATTTATTTAGAAATTATTTGCATATGTACACCTGACCAGTCACACACCTATGTGATCATAGGGGCTTTGTTCTTCAGGATCTGGAATTTTTGAGTGAAGGTCTTGAGGGGAGGTCAAGGAACCCTGTTGCATTGCTTTTTGACACGCTCCTGCATCCCAATGCTGACTTTGGCTATGAGTTTCCTCCTGTCCTTCAGTGGAGGAGGGACAAGCAACAACACATCCCACATCTGGTGCTGGGGAAGGGAACACCTGGAGGTGCTTGGCATGTAAGCTACAAGAGGTTTTCTGTCAAATTTTCTGTGGACTGATGCCTTTTTCCTTGACACCGAATCGTTTTCTACCCCTCAGGCAATGGAAGGCTCAATGCTGACCATTAGTCTTGGCATCTGGATGGAGCTACCTGGGGTCAACTACAGAGACTTGACCAATGGCAAATGCAGGTAAAGGGAAAAGAAAATGCTGACAGCAAAGAAACAGTTCAAAGCTCACATTAACTCTTTGCCTCTCCTCCCCTCATAATTTCTCTCTCTCTAGGGATGTAATCCGTGACAGAGCTACCCCAGAGGAGATCTCATCCTATTACTTTAACTATGTGAAGCTAAAGGGCCTCCAAAAGAACTTTGTTAACAACACCTATGTGACCTCCGTCCAGAAACTCTGCCGGGGGCATGAGGGACAAAGTGTGGAAGCTGGGCACACTGACAAAGAAGGTGTAGAGATAGAAAATGGTGGGAATGAGGGTTTTGAGGGAAATAGGGTGGAGTGTGTAAACAATGGAGGAGGGGGGGGACTCTGGGAAGTAAGGGGATATCAGCAGGTGCAGAATGAAACTCATGTCCCCTTCTCTCTGTTTGCTGAGAATGTAGTTCTCGCCACTGGTGCGTCTGATTCATCGATTCGATTAGGCATAGAGGGGGAGAACCTACCCTTTGTATTCCACAGTATCTCAGACCTGGGATTGGCTATAAGCCGTAGAAACCTGGATATGAACTCTGACCCTATCTTAATTGTAGGTGCTGGTTTGAGTGCTGCAGATGCAGTTCTGTGCGCTTGCAATAGTAACGTTAGAGTGCTGCATGTCTTTCGTAAGAGCGTAGATGACCCAGACCTCATCTTTAAACAGCTGCCCAAGACTCTGTATCCAGAGTACCACAAAGTCTTCAACATGATGTGCTCTCAGACCTATATAAGCATGGCTCAGTCCTCTGCACCTAACAGACCCCAAGATGTGAGTATTGCGTCTTCAGTATGTGCCAAGATGTGTCCAAAGCCCCAACTTGCTGCAGGCAACATGGTTGGTAATGGTAGTGTCAATCTGTTTCCTGACTACACCAGTTTCCCGGAACACTGCATAGTGTCCCTTCAGTCTGACATGAAGTGTTTGTTGCAAGGGAACAACTCTCTCAAGGCATTTAAGATCTCCATGGTCTTGGTGCTGATTGGGACCAACCCAAACTTGTTTTTCTTGAAGGGGCAGGGCCAATACCTGGGTCAGGATCCCACAAAACCCATCTCTTGCAAGCAGAACCCCATTGACATCCACCCCTATACGTTTGAGTGTACCAAAGAACCAGGCTTGTTTGCCATGGGCCCACTGGTGGGAGACAACTTTGTTCGCTTTTTGAAGGGTGGTGCTTTAGCCATTGCCTCCTGTCTGCTGAAAAGACTCAAGAAAGGGAAGCTCATCAGCCACGGAGGGAATAACTTTATCTGAAAACATGAGCAGCACAGGTTGGGTCACAGGGCACATATTTTAAGTGCTTTTACTAACTGCTGTACCAGGTGAAGATGAAAACAAGATTTTTACCAGCTTTTACTCATTAATGCATTTTTTTCATCAAAGCTTCTGCATTTTTACAACTTTGAGACCAAAAGGACGATGGATGTACACTATTAAGTTTCTAAAGAAACAAAAGACAACACTGAAGGGTCTTGTCTGACTTCATAAGAATTCCCCAAAAGTCCATGTTACCATGTGCCAATGTTTTCTAGTAACCTCACAGCTGGACAGGACCTTATTTTTATCAGGGTTATTTATTTGTTCAACATGTGTCTTTCAATCCATTTACTAACATCACGTAACTTGCTGTTACTCAATGTCACACATTAAGTCTGCTTTTTTTTCTTATTACAGAGGGGAAACTGCTCTAATTCTCTTACAACATGAAACTGTGGTTGTTTAAAAGGTTCACACTCGCAGGGCAATGTTGTCCCATTGTTGTCCCACTAACAAAAATACATAATTGGGGTGATTGATATTAGATACAAAACAGATCTGTGTCAGAACCTGCGACCCTCAAAAAAGTTATTCACTAAGCAAACTTAATGTTCCTGATAACTGAGCCTACCATTTTTTCATTCTTTTCTTAGCTGCTGTTGTAGGTAGTTGGAGCCATATAGCTAAAACAGACCTGACCTATTGTGTTGGTTACTGCTACTGAAAGGGTTTCTATGCAAAAAATTCACATGAAGATCTGAATGTATTCTTGTGTGGCCACACCTAATTTTACTGCGAGCATGAAGTTTGGATCAAAGTGTCATGGCACTTTGGTCAACTTTTATTACAGGTACTCCACTAAAATTTTAAATTTATGTAATTTATATTTAAAACAAACACAAAGTTGATAGCATAACACTTTACTAAAGCACATTAGGTGTAATTATTGATATATTCTTTTTCTCCTGGATTTGATTTTCCAGATAATGTGTGAATGTTTTTGTTATTTAGCAGCCAATTCTTAATTATGATACAAAAACAAAACTTGCCATTGTAACTCATTGTCAGTATCTTGATGACACAAAATATGTCACGTTGAGACTTTGTACTGGTTCATTATTATCGAAATCAAATAGATAACATAAAGAGGTTTAAAAGACAAGAACAGCAAAAGCACACTTGCAGATTTACCACCATACAATTCATCCGCATCCATTATTCTAAACCATGTATCCAATTCAGGGTCGCAGGGGATTGGAGCCTATCCCAGCTGTAACTGGATAAGGGGTTGGGTACATGCTGGACAAGTTGCCAGTGTACCTCAGGGCCCACACAGAGAGACATACACAAACTGATAACCATTCTCTTTCACAGGCAATTTAGAGTCACCAGTTGACCTAACATGCATAACTTCATGTGGAAGCCAGAGTATCTGGAAGAAACCCAGACAAGCCTGGCGATAAGATGCAAACCAGATACAGAAATGCAGCAGCCGGCAGGTAGATTCAAACCAGGGGCCTTCTAGCTGCGAGCCGTCAGTGCTAACCACTCCTCCACCATGCTGTCCACAACCATACAATACGATCATTTATTTTATGACAACAAAACTTTTGTCATTATAGAATTATGCAATTTTTAAAAAACATATTTTGGCTATAACATCTATACTCCATCTTGAAACCATTCATATGACCTATGTGCAAGTTTAAATTAATCCATCAGTATTTATCACTAATAATCTGTACTGGCACACAGGTTTTCTTAATATCGTGTATAATGACACACAACTTTGGTTACTTAACGCAAGAATTACTAGACATCTCCCACAGCTTTTTCAGAGCTAAATCAGCTGAGCAATTTCACAGGTAATTTCCCAAAACACACTGAATTGTAGAGCTATTTTCTACATATCGCCCAGCTTTATATATGTGTATGCATAAACCTCTTTGGACATAATTTAATATTGCTTACTGTTAAACAGCCACTAGTGTTCTGGTAAGTGCCAAATATTATTTTAAGAAAGGTAATGACCAGTGGCAGAAGCAATCAGATTTTTTTTTCCTGCTGTTTTGTACTACCTTTCAGTCATTTAAACAGTGTGCAAAAGTGTGTTCCCATATTAACATTTTATTTTTTTTTCGCACAACTCGAGCTTTGTTTATTGTTATGTAAACCTGTCATCCTTGACTACAGAAATTTTTCTGCCCCCCTTTGACCATAATGTAGGAAGTCACACTTTAGGGCAGTGAATTGTTAAGTATTTTCACATCGTCACATAAATTTTTCCACTAACAAAAGTAGTTTAACACATTACTGTTTAAGTTTTGGTAACTTTATAATAGTTAACTAGTGAAGATGATATTAGTGTTGAATTAAGGTGGAATTATTCCTCAATGCTTATTTTGTATAACTTTTCGAAATGGTATGGTTTGGAAATGAATATTAAATATATGCAGGCAGGCAGGCATGAATGGTTCACCAACAGCAGCTGCTGTTAGCAGAAGACAGAAGCTCTAAGGGCAGATGTGGACATTTACTGATGGCAGAGGAATCTGGGTGACTCAAAAGTGGAGATTACTCTTGACTATTTTGAAATGAACCTTCAGAAAATCATAAATAAATATGACCCAGTTAAAGCCAGGTAACTGCTGTGAACTTAAAGAGCATTCTGCTTGCTTAGCACTGACAGGCTTATTGTGGTTCACCCACTGACTTTAAAAATATACACCTGAATCGATTTCGGAAAGCAAAAAACTTACTTTGTCCACTCTGGTGCTCATGAAAGAAACCGGCTTCTGTTTCTGCACAATTGATGCTAAACACTCTCTACTTCTCCACTGCACACGCTTTTAGTATGAAGGCGCAGGCGGGGTTCAACAAACTGTATAGGAAGGCCAACAGATGTTTATCATGTAAAAGTGCCTGATGGATTGTCTCATTAGATTGTTTAAGAAACGTTAACACTTGAATCCCTCTAAAGTTTCTAGTTCTGAAACCAGTTTATACGTTTGGTCTTAAATTCAAAATCTAGGAATAGTTCCTTTCTGCATGTAGAGTTTTGATGCTGTCTTGTACAACTGAAGAGTTTTTAATGTTTTGTATGATGTATTTTTTATTATGGACAAATAAAAACTTTGAGAAAAAATTGGAACCTCACACTTTTGTTAGATTGCTTGCTTACATTGTCAGTGGCCTAATTAATGACGTATAAAGAACTAGCAAGAACTACCTGAAAAATTGAAACAATTGTAAACATGTCTTATTATTTAAGCAGTTACTTTATGATGAGCTAAAGGAGTTGACACCATGCTGTAGTGATCAACAATACAGGAGTTACATCTGAAGTTAGTTCAGTAGTCTTTTTCATATGGTCTTGATGGAGAATGTCATAATTCCCGTGCCTTGGAGGACTTCAAGATAAAGGTATTTCATCTTCTTTTTGACAGTTTGGTGGGGTTGTACCTAAAGAGACAAACACACACACACAAACAATTTATCTCAAAGGTCTTTTGATATCAGGATGGGCTTTTAACATTCCTTGTGGGTCATTCCTCAATGTCCTTAGAGGCATTTTTGAACAAACAATAAAAACAGCCCCAAATTAAGCACCGTAAAACATGGACAGTGTTTGAACAGCTTAAAGCAAACAGGCTTCCTATAAACCACGTCTGGAAACTTCATTTAGACCTACCAAAAAATACAGCTTGTTTTCTTAGCAGCATAGTCTGTTCCCCGGCTATGCATGACTGACTGATCATGACTCATTGATCAAACAGATCAGCCTTGAAACACACAGACACACTAGCATGCACGCACACACACACACTCAATCGCAGAGTCTCTCTTTTCTGCTTCGTCAACAGCAATAGCAGCACCAACTTACATCACCTCTGTTACCCTGGAAACAACTGTGACAAAGGAATTACTGCATCTTGATTGGTTAAATTGAAGCTACAGAGGCCACATTCATAACTTGCAGTTAATTACAGAGTCTGCATCTTATAATAATGGCTGATGTTGTACATACTCTATATTATATATACTCAGAAGAAGGCAGGCAACTCTTGTAACTCAGGCAACTCTCTAGTTTTTTAACACAAATGTCAATATCCAAGAGAAACATACCGCTCTTAACACATTCAACAGTTGACAGGGAAGCATCTTGTTTAACTCTCTGAGCTGAAGTAAAAAAGATAAAAGTGTAACATTTGTACCAGTTTGGCCAGGCAATAAACACAAGAGAGACAATGTAATGTTACATTAAAGTCAAGGTTTTATCTACAATATCGTGGTGTACTATTTAAAGAGTTTATTTTAGAAACACTACATCTAAAAGCTAAAATCTGCAAGATAGTAAATCAAGAAAGCCTAATGACATCAATCCTTTAGACTTCAGATGTGAATTAAAAGTTACAATAACTAACAATGTTTAAAAACCTACCAGTCAAGCAGAAATAAGTAAAATTCTGATTAGTTAGAGGGGTAAGCCCACTTTAAAAACTATAGACGCTAACATCGCTGCTCTGTCGGCTATGCTGTTCAGGGAGTATTTGTTTGCTAATTTAATGGCACCTCTGTATGACCCATCTTTTTGTTTTATAGACTTTCTATACAATATTTTAAGAGTTTCCATACTTCCTTAGGACAGAATTATTATATTGCTTCTTTTTGACTGTAACTAACTACACTGATCGCATCGTTTAGCTGCCATGTTATGATCTTCTCTTTAATAATGTTTTTTTTCCAGTCAACACATTTTCTATCAGGTCCTCCAGGTCCTCTAGTCTACTAGCGCTGTGGCTGACTGTGCTCAGACCCCCTTTATATCATTCTGTTTTCATCATTTTATGAATGAGTTGATATCTGATTTTTCCAAACACTTAAGAATACATTTACATTTACTCAAATGACAGACTCTGGTGTGGGCCAACAGGAACAACTCGGGCTTTAGTATGTAGAATGCTAACCCTGCATTTAAACAACCCACACAAACTTTAGCTGGTTTTGACCAATCCCTCTTTTGACACTATATAGGCAAACCATGCTAAAGGTTCATTTTGCACAGAATTAGGATGACCTGAAAGTCATTACTAATGAAAGAGTAAAATATTTACATATTAAACACTATTTCACTCTTTCATTAGTAAAATATTGTGTAGTATGTAAATGTTAAATTTGATGTTAACATCAAAATACTGATAGAATAGACAAAATGTGAAAGCACAACTTTAACGTTGAACCTACGTTAAAGATTTGAATGTATGACAAGTGTGGTTAAAGAATCTGTGAGATGGGAAAACAAAGTTACTGCAAGTCTTTTTCCAACAGAAAATGACGCCTAGTTTCTCACCTGAACAGATCATCTCCTATAGTCCCATCCCGTCTGCTCTGACGCTCCTCCTGCAACAAACATAGGCTGAAATTTTGGAATACAGGTGGCTAGGATACAGACAGATAACACGCAAAGTGGCAAAAATACCTCAGCTGCATCTTTCAGCCACTCATCCAGATCAGAGTTCTTGCCTCTGTTGTGAACCAGCAGGTCAGACCCTCCAATGATGTGGGCTGAGCCCTGAGCACCTGGGACTCGATTCTATGACATGCACACAAGAGGAAAATACATATAAAAAATGTGGCAAACTTTAAACTTACTGACTGCTGGAGACAATGTTTCTCATCAGGGCATACATGAGCTTTTCTTCAATTTACAAAAATTGGTATAATTATTTACCTCTGATGTCTACACTCCCTGGAGAGCACTTAAGAGAACCAAGGTCACTTTTAAAAAATAAAACTTTATTTATCTTCGGATAGTGGGTGACATAAAAAATAATAATTAATAATAATAATTGCAAGTTTTTTAAATTTAATTTCAGGTTTTATTTAAGTTGAGTTTATTCAGAATTTATGTAAGTTCAGTTTATTAAGTTTAGGGGGGTTGTAGCTTAGTTTGTAGAGTAAACCACAGAATCAGTGCTTCGGTTTGCAGTTTCTCCTAGCTACCCGTCAAAGTGTCCTTGGGCAAGATGCTGAAGCCCATTGTCTTAGTGTGTGACTTGTAAGTCACTTTGGTTAAAAAAGTCTACTAAATTCAAGTGTTACTTTGTGTGTAGTAGTATGTAGTATACTCTTTCTCTTGTGTAAACACATTGTAGTCTGACCTTGCGGAAACATTTGAAGTTCTTTGCACAGCCATCGCCCTGCATCTGCTTTGGTTTGCTTTTTTGAGGGGCGGTCAAAGTGAGTGATCTGAACTCCACCAAAACTAGCCTTTTAGGAAGCCCTTCATCTATATTTAATTCCTGAAAAAAAAAAAAGATCAGGAATTCAACTTTTGCCAGATGGAAACTTAATATTGTAACATCCACAGATAATGATTATCAAAGTTAACAGGACTGAAGAGGTTAAACTGCAGTAACATGGTCATCTGACAGTTGTACATTATCTTCTGCTAATCTTGATACAGTGTTAACATTCTTCTCAGAATAGTCCTGATTCAACATTTCTTCTCTGTCTATAGTTTTAAGCCTTTAAAAATATATACATATAAAAAGCTAAGACACATACTATCTAGGTTAAGCTAAAAAATGAAGCATATTGAAAAGGATCAAGAGAGACAAAAGTATAAAAATAAGAAATTTCTCGGGACTTACATGTGTCTCCTGTTTGATGGTAACTGGTTCTAGAGGGGTTTTTGTTTCTTCTTTAGTCTTGTAAACATCTACTTTCAGTAGTTCTAAATCCTACAGGATACGAATGGGAGAAAAATGAATGGTAATAGTGTAATATAATTTCATATAAAGCTGTGAAGTAAAGTAATTGGGTGTAATCAATGTAAAGATTTTAGTTTCTTTTTCGCTACAGTATTAGATGAAGAAAAAAGACACTCACTCTTTACTCACCTCAACAAAAGAGACATCATTATCATCAAAAGGCTGTAAGTCTTTACTTGTGCTGGCAAATGAGCTTTCTGGAGGATTACTGGACTCGTGATTGGTTTTCTTGTATTCTGAAGCATGAACCTCTTCCGTCTTGATAGAGATGATGTGCTGTTCAGATCTTTGCCTCTGCTCCTTGTTAGAACCTAGGTTCTTTTCCCAGCCCATTTGCTGTGGCCTCTGGTTGGTACCATTTTCTTCTCTGTTGACCTTTTGCCTCTTACATAAAAATGAAACCTCTGTTGTATTTAAGCCTTGTTTCTGTTTGACTGAACTCTGCACCACTGGCTGTGCTTGATGGCCTTGATTATACAAGGGTTGCTCATCAAAGCAGTCCATATCTTCTGACATAATAGATATAAGTTCATCCATCTGTATCTCTGCTTCCATCTCTTTCCTCTTCCTATTTTGCGGATCCTTGTGACCAGTGTGGGACACTTTAGGTGATAGAACCTCTGACCGTCCTGTGAACTGATCAATTTCTGACCCCACTGAAGTCTGTAACGTTAGTGCAGGGACTTTGTCTGAGTGTGCATATGTTTCTTTAGATGTGATAGAGGTGTTTGGAGCCTGCATGTGGATGGATGATTCCATTACAGGCCGCTTTGGCTTTGACCCTCTGGAGCACTCATCCTCCAAAGGCCTTAATGAAAGGAAAAATCAAAAGACAAAATCATACTTTCAGTCAGCATTATACAGTGTTTCCCTAAACATGGTTTTTAAGTATTTTGGTTATCAATCTTAATCTGTTAGTATAAAAATGATACTGTATAACCAAAGGATTTCTAACCACATAGATAAACCTAGTATGCTTCTCTATAACTTACCTCCTCATGAACAGAGGTACCTTGTTTATAAGTTAAAACTGTGACTAAACTAGTAAATCTCAGGATCCTGATCCTAGCTCACTGTCACAATAACAGAGAAGCCATTCACCTTATTAATAATCTCTTTACCATGAGGATGATTTTGAAGCAGTTAATTTAATGTAGAAAAGTTACAAATTATGTAATTATCTGCACTTTAAAGTGTGCATTGCATTACCACTTATAAAACATGCAAAAACACTGGTATTGTCTTTCAAATGCTCACAAACAGATGTTTACCTTTTCTTGGTGACGGGCTGAAAGAAACTGGTTAGAGTTGATTGTTTCTGTGGGGAAGCATGAGCAGAGATTTTCTGTTTCTGAGGAGACTGCTTTTGTACAAATGTCTTCATGCCACCATTGTTCTTAAGAGTGGATAGCTGCCCCCTAAAGGCACTATTCCCTTCATCTGAAATTACAAACATAGAGTTACAGACATTTGGCTGATGCGCCTAATTATGAAAAGCGTCACATTTAGAAAAATAGCTTATTATTATTGCTAATGGTTGTCTGTCTGTGGCTCTGCGATAGACTGGGGATGGTGTACTCCGTCTCTCTCCCGATGACAGCTAGGATAGGCTTCAACCCTCCCGTGACCCACATAGGATAAGCGGTGACAGATAATGGATGGATGGATGATTATTGCTGATCATAGATGAAGAGAGCTACAGTGGTTTAAAATCTGTCACTAATCCATCTGCCAATTTGTATGTGTATGTGTGTGTGAGTTGTAACCACTATCACTCCAAAATATACAAAACACAATCAAATCTGGCAGACAGAGCCAGATACACAGTAGAGATACACAAACCTGATACACCAGATGTGACCAACCCCCATTTAACTTACATTAAATGTACTAAAGTCACAGTTAAAGAGAAGCTCTGCAAACTGTCTGCTTACTTATTACAAAGTTTTAACAATCACATATAGAAAAAGAGGTGTAGTTACAACTAAACTAATGAATGTATACCCCAGACTAACGTATCAAAATCAGTACTGAAAGAAAAAAGGATGGAACAGTGCATGTATATTTCATTCACCTGTTGGTTTAGACTCTGGATTCTTTCTTTCCACAATACACTGAGTGCTTGTCTGAGCCATGAGTTTAGATCCATGGAGCTGAATGGTATTGTGGTTTTGCTTCTTCTCAGGAGTTTCTCCTACAGCTGTTGCCCCGGTCATATCACAAAGCTGTGTCCTGATAGTAAAGTACAATTACATATCAGTCAGGCCTTCTGGAATGAACAAAACAATGAAAAGATTAAACATTATTATGACATGTCTAAGCACTTGTCTTTACCCTCCTGATTGCTCTGTGTTAAGTGCATATGCTGTGATGTTCTGAGATGCGCCAGGTAAAACGGTCTCATCCACCTCCACCTTCTGTGAGAGTGAAGCATTTGCCATTCTGGGATTCACTTTTGGTACTGACTCTAAAATACAAACAAAAACAAATCATGGAATAAAGTTAACACCAGAGCAAAATGACAGAACAGATAAAAGGCGAAGAAACAAAGCATCAATCAGTACTCTTCTGTCTGGTTGCCCACCTGAGTCTGGTATTAGACTAGACGGATTGCAGAACTTGTCACAGGAAGCATAGATGGCAGCCAAACCAATTTCAGACTCTGTAATGACTCTAAAGCCTTTTCTGGTTCAGTGGAAACAGACAGATGCCAGAGACAGAGTTTCAAAGGGTTCTTAAATTGTCACCTTCACCAGAAAAATTGTCCTAAAAGTGCTTTTCTACAGAAAAAGGAGTTTGAGCAAACCTTTGAACAATGTTCTTCACAGAGTTTGCCCACTCTGTGGTAGAGGAAGAAAGCACAGTTTGGGAGCTTGCTGTTGTCACATCGACTACACAGCTGTGTGGAGACTCCAGCAAGCCCCGGGGTAGGGAGCCCTCCTCCAACAACTGGCTCCTGCCACCACCAAAACTTACTGCTGCACTCAGACGCTTAAGCTGTAAAGCACATTATGGTTAATCAGTTTCAGGTGAGAACACTCATCATCTTATTGGATGAATGAATAAAAAAACAAAGAAACTAGATCCTGTTTTGTACTGGCGAATATTTCTGTGAAGCAATAACTCACCTAGAGGATCCACAGGATCCCCAGGCTGCTGACTGCCTGGCAACTGATATTCTACTCATAAACATGATGCTCACAAGTTAATGTGACTTGCCATTATTATTTTAAACTAAAGAGACAGGATCATCTGCAATTATTTTACATATAACACATGCTCATTTATATAACTCATCAATTATCCTTGACTGAAGTGCTCACTTGATACAGTCATATTTCATGACTTGCTATTGCCAACAATATAAGATTCTCACAAAGAAAAAAGTAAAGATACCTGTTTGGCACTGAGGAATATAAAAGTCTTTTCAATGAAGAGCTGCTTTCGAACTCGAATCACCCCAAGGTTAACATCCTCATTTTTGAAACTAGGCTCGTCAATCTCAGGGATGAAACTTTAAACCAATGGACAGCATGGATGAGATGTTTGGTTTAGTGCAGCAGAGGTGTATATAGCATACAAGGATGGATAGTATTATACCTCTCAACTTTAGGAGGGGGCAATTTTTGCTGTACAGCTTTGTTGACCTCTGAGAAGAACTCTGGCTTCACAATGGGACGACAGCAGAGCAGAGCAGAAATTGTCTAATAAGGAAAAAGCACATCAGCACACAGACACACACAGATGATATGCGCTAATAAGGACACAAATTCTGGTCCTGACCTTGATTGTTAGTTTAACAGAAGGCATGGCCAGGTGGGTGCAGTCCAGAGTCCAGGTGTTGACCAGCTTTCCACCCAAAACTACCAGAGCCTGAGAGAGTGATGATTTGCCTTCATTGTCCAAACATGAGGAACACACTAGGGCTTTCTGATGGTCCACACTTAGGGAGATTCATAATAAAATAGATTCTGTATTAAGATATTAGGTTAACTTATAACTTAGGTTATATTGTCAGGGAAAATAAAATTTGACTGACTTTAAATAACTAAATGTTTGTTTTGTTATGTAAAACAGATTGAATGAGGTCTTGTTTCTGTTACATACCTAAATTTGCTTTGAAAAACCCCAAATGTGAGAATCACCCCTGACTTTACATTCACTGGTGTGTTCTCTGCCACACGCTGACTGTTGACAAATGTGCCATACTTGGAGGTGTCCTGAAGAATCAGATTCTAAAAGAAAAATAACAAATTAAATTGTCTATCAGACAAACAAACCACTCTACTTTTTTTTTTCAATTATTCATTTGAAACACAGCCTAAGCCTTAGATGGAGAGCTCAGAAAATCAATTAAAAACTTAAGTGGAAGAACAAACAGACTCCAAACTAAACAGGATGGCTATAGCTCAGATGGTAAGGCAGTTGTCCACAGACCACAGGTCGCTTCAGTCCCTCCTGGCTACATGTTGAAGTGTCATGGGTAGACACTGTACACTAAGTTCATCCTGGTGGGTCAGCTAAGCACCTTGCATGACAATCACTGCCATTGGTAAATGGGAAGCAACATTGTAAAGAGCTTTCGATAAAAGTTCTACATAAGAACACATTTATTAAACATGAAACATTAAAAATGCGACTGTAGTGAAACAGAATCAATATTTATTTTAGCATTTGCAGATACAGAAAAACCTTTGGACACTGTTATTGTATGAGGTGTAATTCCTTAATCAAAATACCACAGGAAACGGAAAGGAAAACAAACTTTAATATTTAGGAAATAAATCCAGAGGATTGTGATTAACTCATTGTGATAAATCAAACAATAAGCAGCTATGCAAAATTAAAAGAAAACTATTATTTATGGCTGTACACAAATACCCTATATATTCGAAAAATCTACATAAACCCAAACACTAATGGTAATGGGAATAGGATGAATGCATTTTTTGCAACACTAATCCATCCAAGACTTTGACAAGAACATTTCAATCTATTTAATTTTTCCCCTGTCTTTGGAGCAAAGGATGCAATTAACTAGCTACCTAGTCCAAAGGCTTTGGGTACAGGTGACTGAATGTTAAACAGAAGAGCTATCCATTTCTGTTAATGTATTTAAGGAAGCCAAATAAAGAAGATCCTTACCACCAACATTATCTGAAGTCACTATTAGTTTAATTTTGAATACTGATTCTTTGAATCCTTACAATTTAAAAATTACAGACTGATCAGTTTAATCAGCTGTGAGATTAAACTCATGGCAAAAGTCTTCCTTCCAGAGCAGGTGGGATTTGAAAGCTTTGACAGGTGGAGAAACATTATTTGTTCTCTACCATCAGTATTGCTTTTGGAACAAATGTAATTAGTTGGCTTGATTTGCTAAAAGTTAAATCTAAAATCTGTGTAGTTGCTAATGATGTTCGATCTCCTTCTTTAAGTCTTCAGGGGTACAAGGCAGGGATGCCCTCTTGGTCCACTTTTATTTGCTATTATTATTGAACCATTAGACACTTCTATAAGATCTATAGAAGTTAGGATATCAATTCTAATTTCCCTGAAGTTATAATTGGAGGGCCAATTAATGAAATTAACTAAGTACTTAAGCCTCTTACTTCCAACAAAACTATCTTACCATGTAACAGTGAACACAAACCATGTTTCTGAAAATGTTTTGCCTTATTTGTCCTGGGGGACCCCTTCCAACTAGTTCCCCATGCTGATGCTGATGCTAGGACATAAGGTTATTGTCAATACTTTGAATCACCAGATGCCCTTTCAGTTTATGAGTGGATTACTCTGATCAGGCCGAATGGTGAATTTCAAAGATTGTCGAGTTCTTACACAGAGGTAAGTATTGTCATGACAATTTGTGTAAATGGGAACAATTTATTAGTGGACCCCAGTGATAGATGCCAGTCAATACAAGCCAGGTGATAGTTTTGTCCTGCTAGACAAAAATCTGCATTTTAAAATGGCCTTAATTTTTTCCCTTTTACTTAAGTATACAATGCACTGCAGATTGATTATACTTATTAAACCTATACAAAATGTAGAATAGGCAAAGGTTCAATGCTCTCTTCCCCCTGTTTCTGTGTGATGTGTATAGTATATATGCAATGTATGATTATATATAATCGAGCAGTACTGAACATTTTTTTATATGTCATTCGTACATTTTAGTGGGACTGATTTTGGTGAGTCCGTTCATTTAATGTTTTATTCTACAGTACATACAGTAATGTGAGAGCGCCACCTTCTGTTTCAATGTATTATCAACATATATTTTACAAGAAACATTATACTTATACTTGTGTGCTGTACATTATTAAGATTTATGAACAAAAAATTTAAACATGTACAGTATGCGACCTTAAGGGCATAATATAAATGAAAACCTGAACAAACAGACAAACTACATGAGAAAATGGAGTCATAACTGAGAAGAAAGCCCCTCAGTCACACTATTTAATATAAGGAATTAATTTAGATACAAGGACTGATCCACAAAATCCCCTCACCAGGTGTTGATGCTATAAATATAATCTATATAGAGATGTGCAGTATGCATGAACTGAACATGCATTATCTATATCTGATCATATCATGTCTCTCACCTCATTGGTAGCAGTGAGAAGAGCGTGAGCCCTGCTGATGGACTGGTCATTGGGTAGGAGGATGTCACAGTTCTTGCGTCCTACAACATATTCTTTACTGGAGAGGAGATAGTGGGTCTCACCTGTGTATGACAGAAGGTCAGTTATGAGCCATTTAATTGAAAACTTAAAACAAGAACGTTTGGTTTAATTCTTACAGCATAATTACCATGTAAGTAATTTGATTTATTCAGTATGCATTTAATCTGGGGAATGTTAACAAATACAATGTTATCATATGTTTCACCTAACTAGTTCCTATATGTAAGCCTAACTATTAATGTCACAACTATTAAGCATCTATTAATGTTGATGGTTTCCTATGATATTTTAACTATACTAGGAGTTGGTTGTTAAATTGTTAACTGGGTACAGGCATTAATTGAATAAAGAGTACATTTATTTTCACTACTCGTATTGTTTATGTGTACTGACTGTTTCAGAATAGGAAAAAAGACCATTTGACTTCGCTGTGATATAAAAGGAGAGGCCACAGAACAACCAAGGTAAAGTCCAGAAAGGTATAAACAATTTAACTGCCAGGTAGCGTCATCACGCCAAAACCCTACTCTTGACTAAGACTCTTGCCTGACTAGTAACTAGACACTGTTTTTATTTAGGTTACGACCATATCATGTAAACAGATCATTTTCTAGCTTTAGAGTTCGTTGATTATAAAGATAGCTAATGCTGACTTCACTAATACGTAAACTTTCAACCATTTAGCTGATGGAAGCTGTGAGTTTAACTAGTGATAAAATGTCAGCCAAAGCAGGAAGAAAGTTACCTTCAGGTTGCAGGGGCGTCAGTATCCACATTGTACTGCTTTTGTTGCTTCTTCATTAATATAATCTTAACAAAAACTTAGCAGTAAAGCAACATTCAAACAAGTTAGTCTATTTACAAGGAGTCTACACAGTTGACACGCAACGCGCCATCTAGTGACGCACAAACTCTGCGCCGCTAGCTGTCTTTTCAAAATAAAGGTCGATTCCTTAGAAGTTCTCATGGAGACGAGAAGGAAATAAGGGAGAAAACATTTCTCTTTATTCAAAATTACATGAAAACATGCATTTCCAGTTTCACGCACCAAGAACACCTTAATCTCGAGTGAAACCCGTAAAAATAACCATGACATTAATACAGAACAGGATTAGTCTTCTAGATTTTGTAGTTTTAAAATGAATATAACCTTAGTTTTTAAATCACTCAATAAAAATTATTTTACATATTTTCATTTTAAATCATATTGCTTAACCTAAATATTACTGGTAATAATTGGTTAAAAGAGCTTTTTCAAATAAATATAGCATGTTGTACATATTGTGTGCAATGATTGGTATCCCATTTAACAAAATTTGACAACAAAAAGTAAATTTATTTAAGCATAAAAGGTAACAAACTGATAGGCAGACATTCAGACAGAATTATCAACAACAAATGTCAGCAACGCCATTTAAAATGTCAATTTATGCATATAAACTACATAAATAGTTAGTAATAAGGATAATAACGATAGTTATACTACTAATACTAATTTACTGACATATCAGATGGGTTTTGCAACCCAATGATAAAATATAACATATCCACATTTTGCAATAAATCCAAACTACAGTATGCTGTATTGCTCTTTTCTATTATTTGATAAACTCAAAATAAAGGATCATTGTCAGATTTCCATGTTTGTCCTGCAGCTGTTCTGAAACGGTCTCGTCCCCAAAGGCAGGGTAATTTATGATTGACTCGCATCACTGCAACAGTTGTACAAGAGTCTGGTTTACGGATGATCTCACACCAGTCTGGGTAGTCCACAGGTTTAGATCCACTGTAGTGAAGAATGAGATTAGGGGGTAAACTCTACATCTGGAGTTGTTGAGAACTTTTTACATAACCTCAAAAAATAAACTCACTGATCACAGCATCCAACTCCAAAAGGCTCCATACAGACACACTGGTAACAGTCACTTGTGATCCAGCTCTCTCCTATCCCATACATCTTTCCCATGTATTCACAGCTCCCTGAAAATTTGACATGTGACATATAGAGTGGTGAAAGATGTAATAAGATTCTTTATTTGGGTAAATATTGCAATTTAAGTAAGTTCATATACTCTTGGGCAGTTTCAATCTACAACACTGCATCGCATATTACTGCTTATATGTCTTGGATTTAAAACTTGAATGTGCAGAGTAAAAATGGTTCCTCTGAAACACGGTATAATAGCCTAAATTAACTCAAAATGGAACTGAATTTCAATGCTCCAAACTGTATGTATCTAATATGCTACTTTTAACTCCTGAACATGAATAAAACTATACAAAACATTACATGTTTACATTGTACCTTTAGTGTTAAAGAAGCACTCCCCGCCATTATACACAGAAAGACATGGCACAGTGACACTCAGGAACATGAGTGAAGCCAAGAGCACACCTCCTGTGTTTGCCATGTCTGAAAAAAGCAGAAAACACAGAAGCACAAGTAGAAGACAATATATGGTCTACAAAGAAAAAAAATGAAAAAATATTAAGTTGTCAGTCTTACCTTTGTTGAAGCTTTCAATATTTTTTTTCTGTTGCTGTATTTTCTTTCAGTTCTTCTCTGTGTCCTCTTCTGGCTTTCATTCAAACTCTTTTTTTTTATTCTATTCCTTTTTCCCTTTTGGCTCCTTGCTTCTCTCCTTCAGTGCCACTCTTAAACTGTTGCACTCCCTGTGCAGCCTCAGACATTTATACTGCAGCAGAATATCTTTATCTCCATACTCATTTATTTATTCTTCATCGCTATTTGTTCACCCCCATGTCTGCACATGCACTGTGTGCACAAAGACAAGCATTATTATTACAATGTTCGTCATTTCCTTTTGAAATTGCCCTAGAGTATACAGTGTGCACTCTTTCAGATAACATTTTTTTCAGGGGGTGCCTTTTGACCCTATCAGTAGATCACAGTGGGGACACTATGCGTAGGACAACCAGTCAGTGGCCCATTGTCCTTGCATGTCTGTGGACGACAATAAACAGGAACCTTTGACCCCTGCTAAGCATTCAAAAACATATATGCTCATTTTAATTTGACATTCAGTAAAACCATCAGCTAAAAAGCTAATTTAATTAATTTTTATTTTTGTATTTAAACATTCTGAATTGTACACCTATTCTAATAGAGATCCTAAGGATGTTTTTGATTATTGTCTTTCTCTTACAACTGAATAATTTGAATTCACTGATGGACACAGTTGCACAGTTGCTTGATTCCTTTTTCACATGATATTATCAATGAATCATCAAGCTAATTACAAGACTGTAATTCACATTTGACATGATTCATTGAATTTTCTTAATAAAAACATCTTAACCATGATATGTTGTTACATAACTGTCTTTTTCAGGCACTGCAGAGAGGCATCTAGTTTCCTATTTTTGTCTTTGAGGATAGGGCTTAGTTTGTCTTTATTAATGCTAGGAATTGTTTGAATAAACCATCCCGTGTCCTATGAAGGAAATGTAACTGCCTGGAGGATTACTCTAACCTAAACCTATAGTTTACGCATCTGTAGAGTCTGTAGCGCAGTTGGTAAAGCAGTCTTCCACTAATGACAGGGTTGGTTGTTTGACTCCCGTGTCCTGTCTATATGTCTAAGTGTGCCCAGGTGAGAACCCACTGCTCCAACTGGGTGAGGTAAGTCATTGGTGTGTAAATGGGTAAATGAGAAGCAACACTGCAAAGCGCAAAAGCACTATATAACCAAATCATTACATCGTCTGTAAACACACAGTTCATCGTAGATCTCACTAAAAATATTTCAATGGCAGCACACATGGATTTTGTTTGGAATTAAACAACTATCCACAACAAAATCAAACTAAAATTGGTTTTCAAATGTGACTACAGACCAGATGAGCCACATACTGGGTCATGCTCTCTGCCCTCACGCCCCCTAGTGCCAGCAAGCCAGAAACCAAATCTGCTTTTTATCACATCAGAAGTATTGTTAAAGTTCATTTAAAGTAATTTCTCTGTCTAAGCAACACAGAGAGACTAATGCACACTTTTATATCTAGCAGACTAAAAGATGTAATGCTCTCCTCTGCAGTCTACCCAAATGCCTGAAAAAACAGCCTGAATCCTGACAAGAACACAAAGGAGAGAAGATATTACAGGCAAATGGGAACCATGAAAAGGGTGCAGGGAAAGCAGCAAATGCCAAATACTGTACCTATAGAGACTAAGTCCTGGGAAGTCGGCGGAATGGTAAGAACAAACTCTGGCCAGGTACCCCACTGGCATTATAAGCTGGCCAAAAGAGGAGATAGAGGCCACTGACATCAAGACAAGGAAACTCCTTACAATACCCGTCAGGTTTGACCACAAATCCAGCATCCTGAGACTGTACACCAGCGGAAAGAAGGAGGGCGAGGATTAGTGAGCATCAGAGCCACTGTCCAGGATGAAAGAACAAATGTCCATCAGAAAGATGGCCCCAAGTGATGACATGCTTAGCAAAAACCACAGGGGCAAGGGAAGAAAGAACAGGAACCCTCCTGGAAAGACAAAGCCCTGCGCGATATGTACCATCCTAAGATAGAAGAAGTGGCTGATATCAAAAAATCCTACCAGTGGCTGGACAAAGCTGGACTGAAAGACAGCACAGAGGCACTAATCCTGAGGCTGTAGTCTATTATACCAGACAGGACTACAGGTTCAGTGTGGGCAAAGATGCCTTTGAGACAATCCAGCACGTAACAGCAGGGTGCAAGATGCTAGCAGGACGGGCATACATGGCACACCGTAACCATCTGCTGGCATAGCGTAGAGAGACATCTGTACAGACTGGAAGTCCAAGTGGGATACACCTCCAATGGTGGTTGAGAATGATCAAGCTACGGTCCTGTGGGACTTCCAGCTACAGATGTAGTCTCATATTATTTGGCATTATTATCTCTGTTTTAAATGTTTTATATATTATTGCCCTGTTTGGTATGCCTGTTTCATCAAATGTTTCATTATCTTTAAAAAAAAAAAGGTGCTATATAAATAAAGTTTGATTGATTGATTGAATGAACGATCAATTGATCGAGGGATTGATTGTAAGCAGCAGCTTACACATTATCCTGTTTGCTTACATCATTGCTCGTTTATACAGATTCACATTAAATTTCCCTGGTGCATAGCAACCTGTTATTCAGTTTCATGCTCTCAGAATAGTTTTGATTTCAACAATTGTGTGCCATTTAATTGAAACACGAGAAGCGTGTAGTGTAATCCTTTTTGGCTCGGTCTTCACATTATACTGTAGTTTTGAAGTAAAAGTGAACACATCATAGTTTTAAATCTCATTTATTTTTTGCATTTTTAAGTGTACTCTCTTACATTGTAACTTATTTGATTAGAAAGCTGAATCACAACTGTGCTGCTCACTTTCCAGCCAGTGCTCCAACAGGGTTGAACATATTAGGATGTCACTTATTACGCTTGCTTAGAAAATGGACTATTATATAATGAAATGTTCAGAATTTGTTAACTCAGAGGGTAAAAATTTCATTAGCTTAAAGTCCAAATGCATTTTCTATGTAGAAAAAATTAACAAACCATGAAATAGAAAGTGGAGCATATAATGCTTCATGCAATAGGTGGAAAATCAGGACTGAGAAGACTGTTAAATCAGGTTTTATTCACATCCATGGATTCTAGAAGGTAATCATTTTTGGAATCTCAACTACAAAAACAAATGCAAAACAGCGTCATCAAGTTTACATGGTGACTGAAACTGAGAAAGAGGAAAAAAAACATATCTGTAGTAAGTTGTTAATAGTGTCCTGCTGTTCTGAAAAGATTGTGTGTTATCAAGTGTCCTGTGTGTTATGACTTGATGTCACAACCTATTGTGCCAGTAACAACTCCTGTTTGCTTAACGAGCAAGCCTTATTTGCACACTTGGATAGCATTAAAAATAGCATATTTGTGTATCTGTTTCAAAGAGTATGCAAACTTGAAATTTAAGTTTTTCAGTTGATTTATTTTTGTGCAAAACATAATTATAATTTAATAATAAACAACTTGAACATTTTTTGAAAGCAGTAAGCATAGCAACACTAATGTACACATTCTGAACAGAAATAACTTGAAGAAATACTACTGCAAAATTTAAGTTAATAGTTTGATAATAATAGTTTGATTGTGAATTTTGCTGTCCAAAACCATTTACCTGAAATTTTGTCTTTCTTTTGTCTTTTTCCAGTGATGCAACGCAATGATCAGAAGCCAATGCCAGACTCTGTAGGAATATGTCTGATATTTAGTTGACATGATAGAGCACAAGAACAACCGAATATCAAACATATCACACAGCCTCTAGCCAGTCAGAGCCTCAGCAGACTGTAAAAGCCTGTAGCAGATAAAGATAAATATTTAAAACGTAATACTGTACAGTATATGTAACACAGCTCTTTGAAGAAAAACCTAAAAAACCTGCCCAGAACAAGAGGATACATCAGAGGAACTAATGTGGGTGGGAAAGAGTGACTAACACAGGGAATCAGAGATACTGTTGGCATCAGTGTCACTATTCACTTCAGGAAACAAGTTGTTAGTGGGAAACAGTGGGCAGGGAAAGCAAGAAAAGGAGAGGCAAGATTTACAAGACAAAGCACTCACTTAATTCTGAGCAAACGCAACTTCACATTCAAATACAAGAACAAAGCTACTTACCAATTCTCTTTATCCATATATGGCCTTGTGTCCTGTTAGTTTAAATCTTATCAAATAAGTCATTAAAGAAAACGATTTTTTTTAGTTTGGTTTTTATATTCAGTGTGTAAAGCAGTAAATATAATTTGTTCTTATTCATAATTAAATGTGAAATATGTGTGTGTTGAGCAATGTGCATGAGCATGTGAGCAATTCACCAAGAGGCAGCATTTATATACAACCCTGTGAGTTTGGGGGGATCAACTAAACACACACTGTGCCCCATGTAATTAGAGGTATATTGATCAGCTTTTGTGGCCTGCAGCCTTTCCTCTCTACATTAGTCTGATCAATAGATGTGATGTTCATCCAGCTGTGAGCTACCACCAACACACACACACACACACACACACACACACACACACACACACACACACACACACACACACACACACACACACACACACACATGACTGCAGACACAGAGTCAAACACTTTTAGTTATCGCCTGTAGGGAGGACAAACGTGAACACATGACAGTCACCTCACTAAGCACTAGTTGTGTCCTGTTTCCCTGAAAATAAATATTGAAACAGCTGCTTCTACTAACAGATATGTGTTTATATATAACACAGCTATCAAAAAGGCATTTTTAACATGTTGCTTTTTAAAATTATTTTTATTGTATTAAAAAGAAGAATTACAAAGGTGCTGGAATGGCAGAGAATAACTTAATAACACCATATAGATAAAATATGTATTTATTTTATCTATATTTTCTTTGCATTTAGCAGCCAGCATAAACTCTGCATGTTCCATCCTGACTAAAACTAACTGTTCAGATTAGTCTTAATTATCATTTGTTTGTGTTTGGCACAGGTGAAAACTGTACGTTTACTCAAATAAATTTCAAAAAATTCTATATCGATATATATTTTACCTCTAATAAACCTTAATTACAACCTTGACATCACTAAGTTGACAGCTGTAGTTACTAGTTTTGCTGAAGATCATATTTAGCTTTAAATAGCTACCACACAAAATACTGCATTATTGATAACGTAATAACAAGATTAAAATGCATGTTGCTAATACTTCTCCTTCGCCGAGCAGAATGTTGGAATGATTTTACTCTAACAAAAGTGTCTCATTTCAAAATGTTATTTCTTAAAAATATCTAAATTGTTATTTTCTTTATTTTCTTTATTTTATATAGGAGTGTTACACAATGTTAATTGTGTCAAATGTGATGTCAGTTATTATTCATTTATAAATATTAAACAACATGATTAGGGACAGCCAGTTTTACCATTGTATGCTTTGTTTCAAACCTCTACACAGACACACACTCACACACACAAGCACAAACACACACATTAGATGGTTACAGCCTTTATTTATGACACCAGTTGGACTAACATCCTGACCCCCCCATCTCTGTGTCCCCTCCAGTATCAAATTGACCTTGTGAGCCTATTGGGGCAGAATGATAGTCCTCTGACTGCCTAATTGGGAGCCTGGGGAAAGTATTTTAATCTCTCACATATGGAAACAACTGAGATACAAATTGAGAGGTGAAAGGGTAATATAACGCAAAAATGAACTAGACATAGAAAACAAATTGTCCTCTCCATGACCTACAGTTAAAGTTATAAATTCTTTTATAGTCCTAATCATTTTCTGCCCAACATGCAATAAAGTGGCAACTCTGATGCAATAAAGTGATGACTCTAAAGTCCCAACTCTGATTTAGTCGGCACTTTAAAGGTACTATGTTTTCCAGCTTCTCTACTATAGTTTCAAAGACCAAAATCTTCAGTTTTGCAGGTAATGTAGTCTAATGAGATTGATGTTGTTGTATTTTGAGACTCGATCACATGTAAGAAAGCAGCAATTTCTTTATTTAAAACATTAATATCTTTTTTGAAATGTAGGTAAAAGCCAAATAGAGACACGTCATTAATTTTTACATGTGGTGAATCCATGAAACGTGGGTGACTGTGGCGCAGGAAGGTAGAGTGGTTGTCCACCAATCTCACAGTTGTTAGTTCAATCCCTGGCTCCTCCAGTCACATGTCAAAGTGTCAAGACAAGACACTGAACCCCAACTTAGTTGCTCCCAGTGTGTGTTTGCCAGCTGCATAGCAGCTCCCCCATCAGTGTGTGAGTGTAAATAAGAAGCAGGGTAAAGTATTTTAAGTACCAATAGGTAGAAAAGTGCAGACCATTTACCATTTTGTCAAGTAAAAAATTTACATTGAAAACAAACCATTGCAATATGAACCTTCAATTTAAACTAAATGAGGTGGCCAAAACATTAGAACTTCTTCTTATAAGGCACTCCTATACGTCTCAACTACCCACTTTGACCTCAATAATAAACACATTATCACTTCTCTCACAGTTTTAACCTAAAAACTGAGAAATTATAACCTTTTAAAAGTAGAATTCATGGGAGAGCTACTTTACTGGGTTGCACTGTGGTCATAATGTGCAGGTGGTCATAATGTTTTGCCTTGTTGGTGTATTTGATACTGTACAGGAAGTTTACAAAATACAAAACAAATCATAATTGTACAGACCCAAAAACGTTTGACTGAAAACTTACACTCCAGCAGTAAGAACACAAACTGCATGGTTTGAGCTTCACCAGGACAATACAGTAAAGTTTATAGGGACTGACAGGCAAAGGCTTTGGGTTATCTGATTGGTCAGTGCTTCAGCCTCTTTTTTTCTGTCTCACACACAAACACACACAAGCCCCAAGGCAGGGTCACTTGGAAACAGAGAGGCAGACAAGGTTAACAACGATTATTCAATACCATCTGTGTTTTCAGAAGTTATCTAACAGAGGGGAAGAAAAGGTGATGGAAACTGAAGACCAGAATGTGTAATGCACTCCAGGTACAGAAACATCTCACAAAAACACATAACTTATTGTCTGTTTTGTCCCCTTTTGTTATATTTATTCAATGTCTACTTTTGGCATGTAGTCATAAAAAATAACATCACAATATAAAAGAAACTTCAAAAAAGAATAGAAAGAAACAGAGGCATGAAAACAACCTTTACACCTTTATTTAGTAATAAATACACCTGACTACAGTGTGTGTTTGACATTTCTCTTTCCACCTTAAATCACTCACGCATTAATCATTACCTGTTCAACCAGGATACAGGTTAGTTGAATATTTCACAACCGTGAACCTGTTCAGCCCAACACCCTGTGTAAATTATGTGTTGCATACTCTGACATGGTTTCTGTTTCTGAAACAATGATCTAATCTCTGACTAGAGACATATGGTTGACTCAGTTTGTTCTTGACATCTGTGTGTAAAAGACATTACATTTTTTGCAAAGAGGAGTCAAAACAACAGTGTCTACAGAAAATAAACACTAATGACATTGTTATTTTTGAGCCACTGATTAAGAGACAACATGAAACTGGTGGTGCAGGAGAAGCTGAAAGGTTTTTGTTTTTTTTGGGTAAATCTGCTGGTCCACACATTATATGTCTATAAAAAAGTTTCAAACATTGCCTTTCATTTAAATGCATTCATGTATTATCTCAACACAAAAAAAAAATATATATATATATATATATATATATATATATATATATATATATATATATATTTATATATATATTTTATTACATAGTCTGTCACACCAACACTCACACATGGAAGAAAAAAAAAACATATGCCCCACACCAAAAAGTATAATTCTTCTTTTGTGTAAAAATATATTCATTGATTTTACAAAAGAACATTTATATTCAATTAATGAGCAGTTCTACTTCAGTCTCCACCCTGTCCTACAGGTGACATCAACCCAGTGAAACATAGATGATAGATAACATACATTCAATTAAATCATCTGTTCTTGGGGACGTCGGCTTTAGGCTTCTCTTTAGCCTCTTCCGGTTTAGGCTCATGTTGTTGAGGCTCCCCTTGTTTAGGGGCCCCTTGTTTAGGGGCCCCTGGCTTAGGCTCCCCTGGCTTAGGCTCCCCTGGCTTAGGCTCCCCTGGCTTAGGCTCCCCTGGCTTAGGCTCCCCTGGCTTAGGCTCCCCTGGCTTAGGGGCCTCTGCTTTAGGCTCCCCTGGCTTAGGGGCCTCTGCTTTAGGCTCCCCTGGCTTAGGGGCCTCTGCTTTAGGCTCCCCTGGCTTAGGGGCCTCTGCTTGAGGCTCCCCTGGCTTAGGGGCATCTCCTTTAGGGGCCTCTTCTTGAGGCTCCCCTGGCTTAGGGGCCTCTCCTTTAGGGTCCCCTTGCTTAGGGGCCTCTGCGTTTAACTGGTGTTGTTTAGAACCCTCTGGCTTAGCTTCTTGTTTAGGGGCTTCTTCAATCACTTCAGTGCCACACAACTTTCTTTAAAGGAAATGTTTAACAATTGAAAATGCAGTGAATGCATATATAACATTTTGAATATTTAAGAGCAATTTGCAGAAAGTAGAAAGTTATCATACCCTGCTGCCTGTGATCCTTTTTTCAAAAAGTTGCACACTGTGCTCTTCACTGCCAGTTTCTGTTTAAGGGCTTCTACTTCTGTCTTCCAGCTGGCAATCTCTTTATCTTTTTCAGCTGTATCATATAACACAATGAATTTTGAGTATTTTATTAATTAAAAGAAGAGAAAAGAGGATAACAACAGGCTTGATAGTTTACACAGTATACACAAAACAGCCCAATGTGATTAGTACATGCACGGTCAATATGATTAATAACGACAAATTGGAGACTATGAAAAAACAAAAGGTGTATGATGAGATATGTAATTGCTAATATAATCAGTGCAGTATATTATATATTGATATTACTGAAAGTTACCACACTGAATAAGAATTGGTGATGGTGCAGATACCGGTTGTGCTGGCTTTGTCTATTGTCCTTATACATACAAACCACTTTTATCACTGAGGTCCATAATGTATTACTTACCTTTTAGATTACTGAATTCTGTATCTACTATTGCCAACTCATCTCTTGCAGATTTCTGTGAGGGGAAAAGAGAATCTCAAAACACAAACCTGCATTTTCTTCCACCACACAACCTGCAGCTACACATCTTCAACTTAAATAACTTCTTGTGACTTCTATGGTAAATATTATGACCAAATATGAACAAAAAATTACCATAACCCTCCATGCAGCCATCACATTATCTTTGTACAGACAGTTCAGAGTGCAGTAAAATGATATGTATGTAAATACAAAATTTGATTCTCCATGAGTAAAAAAAACACAGAGCCACAGGACAATAATCTGACTGTCCTCTCTTCCTCATTAGTTACATGAATGTACAAGTACATTCCTCTGTACTTGTAAAGACAGCAAAGGAGGAATCTTTCAGTGGTGCATATTTTGATGAATTTTGTACTATTTTAAAGCCGTTGAGTCGGGTTTAAACAGCATATTACTGCATGAAGATTTAAAAGACAGATTATACTCTACATTTAATAAATATTGAATTTCTCTTTATTAATATTATATTTGAAATGCTCAGTTTTCCTTTATGTAGGAAACGATTGGTTAGCCTGCTACAGACATTGGCCTATGATGTAATTTAGGCTGATGATGACCTTACAGAGACAGTAGAATAATTTTTAAAAGTAAATATAGTGCCATTCAAATCTAAAATCTAAAAACTAGCACTGTTGCAATTAGAGCTTATTAATTGTTAATGCAAAATATGCTATTATGAGTTGCCATCAGGGGCCGATCTTCTCAAAAGTTTTTTTTTTTTTTTTAAATGGACATTTGCCTTAAACATTTTCCTTATTTAAACATTTTCCTTATTTAATAGTAAACCTCTGTCTGTGGCTTGTTACCTGGCTCTGGCAGTGCAAAACCAGCCGGTTTTGTTTACTGGCCTCAGGGCATTGGCCATATACAGTAGGCATTCGCCCTGGGCACTAGCAGTGTGAGGGGTGCCAAAAAGATAGGTTTTACTTTTATTTTTAACAATGAAAGTTTGAGCCATGTTTAGGGACGGTACTTTCATATCTGCAGTGATGACAGGAGATATGTCATGTGTGGGGGGGGTCACAGTGAGTTCTTGCAAAATATGTAGTCTTTGTTCTTAATGCATTTCTAAAAATTCCAAAAGCACTTCCAACAATCTGTTTTAGCAATTTTGTCGCTCTCCTTTCCAAAGACACTGACACACGGTCAGAAAATTGACTTGCAACTTGGGACAAATACACTATGATGTGCAGAGCACAAATTCTTTTCCATTCAGAGGGTTATAAGAGACTGTATGGGGTCTGAAACTATTATCAAAACACCTAGAAGTGTTATTACTCCAAGACATTCTGATTAGACAAACCCGCTGTCAGAGTCACTAGATGAAATCAGTTCATTCACACCGATAGCTATAAAAGCCAGGTGACTCGTTAAAAGGTAATCTCATTTTGCAATATAGTTTTCTAAGCTCTTTCTTCGACCCCCTTTCAACAAGTCCAAGTTCATTTAAATGGTGTTTCTTTCTTAATTGTCTTCTATGCCGATAAAGCCTCTGTGGGCCTGCATCATTGGTTTTCCCCTTTACCTGGCTTCCCTGGCAGATGTCCACTTCACCTTTGGATTTATCTGCTTTGCTTTGAAGCATGTTCACCTCGTCCATCAGGGCTTTCTCGTCACTTTTGAGTTTATCCAGCAAATTCTCCATCTCTGATTTCTCACTCTCATACTCTCTCAGCACATCGTAGGTCACCCGGAGCTTGATATCATGAAACCGGCCCCGTTTGGCTGCTTTGTCGAGCTCCGTTTTTCGTATCTTCACAATGCCAAGCAAAACGACGGACACGATTATTGCTGCGGGTACCACTAAATGCACCTTCATTTTGTTTGTTTGTTTGTAAAGATTTCTCTTTTTTCAGAGTGAGGTGTGAAATCTTGATGGATATCAGCCCAATTCTCCCTGCAGGACTCACAGAATAGCGTCTTTGTCCTCCATGTAGGATGTATAATGAACAAATTCGCAGGCTGGAAGCTAAAGTTGCCCTCCCTGTTTCCTGGGTTACATTTCTCCGCGCTTCCTGAATTAAAAATCAATCAAGCACAGAAGCCGCCTCACCTGCGCACCTCCATTAACAACCCTGTTGCTATCGCTGTGCGCGTGTGTTGCGCTGAGCATTTAGTCTGTGTTAGAAATACGCCCTCTTCCTACATGGCTTCCAGGAACACATACTTTATTCGGTAAAAAAAACAAAACACCGACTACAATAACATGTTTTACTTTTCTGTGTCTGCTAAGAGACAAAGGAGAATTGATGTGGCAAAGTAATTGTGACTTGTAACAGAAAGTAGCCTATCAGTAGGCTATTGTAAAGTAGACCACTTATTCACACTGGCCCCTTTCAGAATATAAGCTATATGTTTTATATTAGCGCCATCTTAATTGTTCAATTGTTGTTGATTGG
Organism: Channa argus; assembly: GCF_033026475.1. NCBI lineage: Eukaryota > Metazoa > Chordata > Actinopteri > Anabantiformes > Channidae > Channa > Channa argus. Next base: position 12,199,368 of record NC_090203.1, on the reverse strand, counting down.
GATGTAGTTAATATTTTCAACTGAATATATCATATCGTATATCACATCATATATTTCAAAAAATATATGATTTATTAAGATGACAAGTCTTACTGCGTGTGTGTAAAATCTTGTAAAATATATCACTGATATTCCCTCTTAAATCCACAGCAGTGGCAATCCTATATGGTAAAACTCAAAGTACACTAAAAGTGCACTTAAGGAACTCGAGTAAACTTTTAAAGGGGCCAGTCAGACCAGGAAGATGTAATGAAGGCTCATCTGAACCTTTGTATTTTTTTGTAGTTAGTGTCACTGCTAGTGTCATTCTGAGTTTGTATATTTACATTTGTGAATTTCTGCTCATATGGCATGGTTTGACATTTTGTCTACTGTATATTTTAACATATTCTGAAGAAGCAATATGCAAATAGTTGGTAACGACGTGTCAACGGGACAGAGAAGCTCGGAGGAGGAAATAGGTGCATCGTCACGCCCAGGTTGTTAAGCAGGTACAGCAGGTTCCAAACAAACTACCCACAGTCACACCGAGGCACGAAGCAGAAGGAGACACACTTGCAAGTTTGGAGAGATAGAATGAAGAAGTGATTCGCAGAGGTATTTTATACCAGTGGGCCCATTGTTGATCCGGTTTTGGGCCGATTCAGCCGAACATGAAGCTTGCGCTTGTCTTAGTCGGCCTGAGCGTGGCAGTGATGGGCATTATGATTTTCCAGGCCGTGCGCCAGGAGTTGAACCTGCAAAATACGAAAGCCCGCTTAGTGGAGAACTCGGCTGATGTCAAGAGGAAAGAAGACGCCATAATGGAGATGAAAACCAAAATCCAGGAGATGAAGACGAGTCTGGGCTCGGCCAACGCCAAGATTGATGAGCTGAAGAAGAAGAAGATTGACATTGTCAAATCAACAGAGGAGTTTGAGAAGAGTCTGCAGACCTGTAACTCAGAGAAGGCAAGGCTGGCACTCAGTCACAGTAGATGTCATTTTTTTAATGAATGCACTCTGTATGCGCTACAACGGTGACATTATTCACAAGAAAATATTGTAAGGTTGGCAAAAGAGGTCTAACGTCGGTTTAACTATAATGTTACATCCAAATACAGCGTTTGATTTGTGTTTCTCGCGAATCTTTTTCATACAACTACTTTCTACTTTATCTCATCCCTTTTTAGGAAGATTCTGCAAAGAAGAAGACAAGTATAGGAGAGGCCATGAGTAAATTCAATGGTAAGGCTGCTTTTGTTTAACATCTGTAATTTGTGCTTCTCTGCACAAGTCTTTGCCAATGCAAAAAGTGATTCAGAGCAGAAAATGTGACAACCTTCACAGTGTCTCTTAACATCCTAATGGTCATTTAAAAGAAATTTAAATGAAATGAAAGTTTTTGAGATCTGTTACCTTGCGGGCATTTGCAGAGCCCAGCCACAATCATGTCTGGAAAAAAACGTATTTTTAAGAAAAGGAAACCAGTGGAACAAGATGTGACAAAAATACCCTGCAAAACACAAAGCATATTTTGTGGTTTCAGTCACCAATCTGCATGTGTAAAACTGAGGGAAATTACATTAATATTTTGCACCTTAACAACTGTTAAATTTTGTATTTGGAGCCTATACTATACACTATAAATAACCTTTTTATGAACATTCTCTTGAGTAACATTTGTCTCTATTATATTTTGTAATTTCCTCAGCTGATCATCTAGAGACTAAAAAGAAGGCAGAGGAGGAAATTCAGGGCTTGAAGCAGCAGATTATTGATAGAGACAAAGCTATTTGCGCCTTTGCAGATATGGCCAAGGAGGAAGCAAGGTAAGATCTGAAACACCTGTTTGTTTAATCAAGAGCTAGATTGGGACCTGTACCACACACAGAATCCCATTATAATCATTACTGTAAAAATAAAGATGTAAGTTACTGTACCAATTTACATTAGTTTAATTTAAATACTTTTTTGATTGTTGCAGGAAGTTGTGTGGAAACTCTGAGGCTCCAAAGTAGTGTCAAGTCGACCACCTCAACACTGACTGAACCTTTTGAAAACAACGTACGCTGGCAAACAAGGATCCATTTTGTAATCTAAATAATGTGAGACCTTACAAACTGTGTTGATGGGACAAATTGTCCAAAAATAAGTCATAACCGTGTTGTATAGTTTAAAGTATTATATTTAATATTGTTGTAATGGATAAAAACATGTAATTTGGCCTTTGGGTTTTTATACATGCTTGCTAAAAAATAAATTGGGTAACATGAAGAGCCATTACTAAAAATAGTTTCCACTGATTTAAGCTTTTTTTGCAGCATGTAAACCATTTGGTCTCTTAAAGAAACTAGATGAACTACCGGCAGCCAGAAAAGTACATGACAAGGAGTTTGATCTGAGATATTTTGGAATAATTTGACCAAATAAATGTTAAAGGGTGACCTAATAACTTTACTTTTCATTGAAAGCTGATATGCCACATGGTGCAGTGTGTAAAGCATTCACTGATTAAAGCAGACTTGGTTTAAATGCTAGCAAACACAGATTTACATATTATATTTCCAAACACAATAATTACAGGTGAAATATTTCAAAATTGTATTTGTTTTACACATAATAAATCTTACCTGCTTGATAAGCTTTGTGGTTTCCTCTGTTGAATCAGAGGCCTGCTTGAAGTTTAACAAGGTAAAAAAGTGTGCAAAAATATATTGTTTGTAGATTATCTCTTATTTTAGTTGTTTAGAGCTGAGATTCCCAAACCTGGTCCATGGGGAAAACTCCCTTCAAAGTTTTCTAGCTATCTCTATACTACCCGCTGCTGATTACCCGGATAATGTGTGTTCAGTCAATCAGAAGCTGGATCATACCATGTTAGATGAGTGTGAGTTGGATAAAGACAAAGTAAATTGGTATCTTTTAACTTCCAACAAGATCCAAGTAATCAGCAGTATGTAGGTTGGAAAACAAACATGGCAGTGTTCCCCAAAGACCAGGGTCAGGAAACCCTGCAAGCTCAATACCATGTTCCTCCATCTCCCCCGTGTGGTGAACAAATGATCAGGAGTACCTTCTATTGGCCAAGTATTTACAGCAGAGGTAGTGTGCAAACATTTTCCCCACTTTCCTGCACCACCTCTTCAGTGTATAAAGTTAAAGGTTACTGTAAACATTATGTAATATCAAATTAATTCTTTTTACTGTATAAAGAGATGATCACCTTTAGGTAAATGTTAATAAATCTTTTGAAGAAATGAAGACAACTATAAAATAAATGAAGCGCAAGGATGGAAGGGGGTTATTAATTATTGAGAAACAATCTGCCAAAATATTTTTGCATTTATCACTCATAACTAATATGTTAGTATTATGGCTGCATGGTTTGCCACATGAAATGTAATCACTTGTGTAATGCGTGACCCTAAACTTGAACTTGCACTGTTGATTTTTTACCACGGTGGCTGTAAAATATTTCGTTCATGTTGTTAATAAAGTTATGTTAAATAGTGCTGGTTACCATGAGAATCTGTATGTTTACATGAATCAGCCAATCACAGTGTGCAGTGTGAAACACGTGACCTACATTCTGCAATAGCTGGAGTTGACAAGCGTGATGTGGGCTGATTACAGTGGAATGCAAGAAGTCTTGTTGCTAATCGTCAAGAATTTAAGCAATGTATATTAAACATGCAAGATAAACCTCACATAATATGCATTCAGGAGCTTTTTTAAAACCACACTGGGATTTTGTTATTCATGGGTATACTGCTATTAGAGATGACAGCAAAGATGGGAAAGGTGGGGATGTAGCAATGTTTGTGCAAATTGGTATGAGGTACAATTTAGTCACCATAGGAAAATAACAGGAGTCTATTACAGTTAAAATTTGGACACAGGAACAAAATTTAACAATAATTAACTATTACAATTCAGGTAATAGGCTGACTTTGAAAATAATGAACACAGTTGGTGGACAGACCAGAGAAAATGATATGGTGTGGGGACTTCAATGCACATAGGACACTTTGGGGAAATAATCATACAGATGCTAATGGACCAAGTATAGAGTAAATGGTCTGCACTTATACAGCACTTTTCTACCTATTGGCACTCAAAGCGCTTTACACTGCTTCTTATTTACCCATTCACACTCACAATCACACACACATTCATACAGGGGGAGCTGCTATGCAGCTGGCCAACACTCACTAGGAGCTGCTAAGTTGGGGTCAAGGACACTTTGACATGTGACCAGAGGAGCCAGGGATTGAACCAACAACTGTGAGATTGGTGGACAACCGCTCTACCTTCCTGCGCCACAGTCGAGGCATTTATTGATGAAAGTAGGCATAGAGGAATTTATTGATGAAAGAAGGTTAGTATGCATTATTGATGCTAGAGGAAGTAATAATTCCACTCAAAATTCTGAAATTGCCATAGATTTGACATTGGTGTCATATGAAATAGCAGGAATTCTGACATGGGAGGTTCTTGATTAATCTTTAAATGGTGGTGATCATTAACCCATAAGGATTAAGGTTGGAACAGAATTCTATCACAAAGGTAGACCAAGAATTCCATGATGGAAATTTACTGTGCAGCATTGCAGTAGTATAGGCAGAGAGACACCCCTGTCAGATATTTGGGGAATGGTAAAGAAAATGAGTGGCATTAGGAAGAGTTATGAAATGCCAGTGCTATGCAACAACAACCAAACAGCAATTAGTAACACATATTAGACAGAACTGTTGGCACAAATGCTAGTAAAAATTAATAGTTTAGATAATTTATCAGATTAAGACAGACTATACAGAGAAAGTACTCTTGCACATAATCAGTTTAGTTCTACCTTTCAATGCATGACAGACCACCACAGGGAAAGATGGAAGCTGTCATACCATATCACTGGAAACAGAACTAAAACTGTTTAATGCAATATGGGAAACAGGCAAGATTCCTTCAATATGGAAACAATCAGTCATAGTACCAAGTCTAAAACATGTCAAAGACCCATCAAATCCATCGAGGTTCAGACCAATACATCTCAATTAGGGAAAACTATGGAACGAATGGTAACTGATGGACTTATTCATTATTTAGAAGGTAAACATCTGTTCTCTCCATTTAAAAGTGGATTCTGTAAAGGAAGGAGCACTATGGATTCTGGAGTCAGAGATTAGGAAAGCTCTAACAAATAAAGAATGGTTGTAGTTGTCTTTTTTAATGTTGAAAAGGCCTACGATATGTTATGGAAGGAAGGGCTCTTTATCAAATTAAATAAATTACGTATAGGAGGTAGATTGTAAAATTTAGTGTTAGAATTTTTATTTGATAGGAAAATAGAAGCGAGGCTAGGTGCACAGTACCATAATATTTATTCTGTTGAAAATGGAACTCCACAGAGTAATGTCTGTAATCCACTGCTATTCAACATTATGAATAATGAACAGGTAGAGCAAACAGGTAGAGCAAGGGATAGGGAAATCATTAAGTGCAGATGATGGGGCTCTATGGATTACGGATTGGAATCTGGCATACTTAAAGAGGAAGATTCATGCCGCAATTAAGACATGGGAAGAATGGAAAAACAAGTGGGCATTCAAACTATCCATAGCCAAGTCTCATGTGATATGTTTTATGAACAACATAAACCACTTTGCTTAAACTGTATGACAAAGCACTTGAGCAAGTTAGGGTGGTGAGGTTTTTTGGGCTCATGTTTGATGAAAAACTCACATGGAGACATCACATAGATAAAGTAAAGTCCCAGTGTAAAAAGATGAATAATCTTTTAAGATGTTTATGAGGCCGGGACTGTGGAGCAGGTTGTCATTGACAAACATCTACTTGGCTCTTTTAAGAGAAACATTTGATTATATTTTTGTAGCCTACATGTAAGTGGCAGAAAGCAACCATAAAAAGTTAGTTAAAACATCTCCAGTTGCTGCAATGCACGTTGAAATGGGAGAGATGCCACTGTATATAAGGAGACTGAAGCTAATGCTGGCATATTGGGATAACATTCAGCGACACAGAGTCAAATGCTGGAATGCAAGAATGTTGGGAACACGGCAAAACTTGTTGGGAAAACAGAACATGGCATTATTTGTAATGTCACCTGTTGATTTAAGCATACAACAAAAACTCAACCAAACACTACATAAAATAGGCAAACATCTAAATAAAAACAGTCTGTTTAACACATATTCATTGAGTGTAGATTACTTGAGGAGGAAAGAGAGAAACTCAGATCTGCGCTAAAATACCTGCACAAGGGTTAATTTTACACTTGAGACAATATATACAACTGAATGTCTAAAAGAGACAGGTCTACTAGAAAGAATCTAGTTTTCCTTCTCATGTTCCACACTCCAACCCAGAAGGTGGCAGTAATGCACCTTTAAGTTGCTCTGCTAACCGCCAGTAAACCAGAAGAAGAAGAAAAAGAAGAAAAAGAAGAAGAAGAAGAAGAAGAAGAAGAAGAAGAAGAGATGTGGGCTGATGACACATGAAAGTCACCGGTGAAACGATCGTGAATGACTTCCCTCAGGCTATTTTTTTAATTTTCTGAGATTACCAAAGACAACATGTTAAACATGTTAAAGTTCATTATACAGCAGCTGAGTGGTCACTTTAGTCCCTGGAAGCTGTAAAGTTAGCTAACGTTACCTGTAGCCATAGCGCTGCATAGTCGATGTAGTAACATCATCAGTCATCGGTCTATGAACAGCTCTTCTTTTTGCTTTTACTCTATCCTCGTCACTTCAAACATTGTACACATGGCAAGGAGTTTCGGTAGATTTTTGAAGGGGGTTCAGAGCTTCACTTCCCTCCCAGTTATGAGGACCCAACTCATTCATCCTCCTACCTGCATTTCACCCCGGAGCGCCCTACGGACCATGGTGGTAGGTAGCTCCAATAAACTTTACTTATTTGAATGGTGTTTATTTTACTTTATTAATTGTGGGGACGTACTGCAGTACCTTATTATGTGGTGGATCTAATGTTCAAAATGAAATTTAGACTTACTTCCTATCATAGCACAGTGGGCCACAGTTTGATGGCTATATGACTGGGTCAGAGCAACTCCCAAACTTCAGCTCTTGTGGCAGTCCATGGTAGACGGAGACTCACAGATGTACAGAGCAAGTAAAGACTCAAATTGCTTATAAAATGAATGCAGGTTCCAATAGTAAGATGTCATGACATACAGTGCATCACAGTATGTTGTGTATGGGGCTGCACATGCATGCTGGCCTGTGTCCATTGCAACAAAGTGCCTACAATGGGCACATGAACCTCAGAACTTGACCACGGAGCAATGGAATAAGGTAGCCTCATCTGATGATTTGTGATGCTTTGGGCAATGTTCCGCTGGGAAACTTTGGATTCTGCCATTCAAGTGTATGTTAGGTTGACATGTACCATACTGACCAAGTGTGCCACTTCATTGAAACAGTATTCCTTGATGGCAGTGGCCTCTTCTACAGGATAATGCACCCTACCACACTCCTAACATGGTTAAAGAATGGCTTGAGAAACAAAACAAGTTCAAGGTGGTGACTTGGTCTCCAGACCTCCATTCTCCAGATCACAATCAAATTCGTGGCATATGCTGGAAAAACAAGTCAGATCTATGGAGGACCCACCTTGCAATTTACAATAATTAAAGAATCTGCTACTGACAGCTTTATGCCAAACACCACAGTAAACTTTCTGAGGTCTAGTGGAGTGCCTTGGGTCACCAACTCAATATTAGGCATATGGCTCAATTTAATTTGTGTATAAATGGTCTGCACTTATAATCACATATTGTATTTGCATAACCATGTATTTCTTGTCTCTAAGCAGACTCACCACTAACTGAGGTTGTTGCATTTCCCTGTTTACTAGGCACTGCCATTGCCCTTTTTCTCCAAGCCTCGGGACTTCAGCTTGCCCAACTCCTCGTGGGGGCCAGAAATGCTGCGTTTGTACAATCATTATAACAGTTTGACTGAGGTTGAGGCAGAAGGAGGGGAGAAACAGGAAGGGCCTTGGCAGAGACTGCCAAGCTACAATCGCTCTCTCAAGTATGCTAAAGGTACAATTGAAAACTGACTGTGATGCGTGTCTGATTTTCTGCTTGTTAATTAAATAGTTTAGGGATAGGGATGGTCAGTAATTACCATGTCAAGCGCTTTTTGAGATTTTAGACTAAATTGGTTTTTAGTTGATTGTATTTTAGGAATCCCTTCCCTTGGCCATCACTTGAACAAATATTGAAGTGTTTGGTCATAACCTGTTTCAGCAGTCATTACCTATTACTTTTTTGTAAGGACAACTTACAAGGCTTCTGTTTGCATGGTGCTTGCCAGACTTTATTCAAAACAGGCTGATGGTGAAGCTGGAGTTAGAGGCATGGCACACATTGTACATGTCACTATTCCTAAGTTGACATGAAATTGAGCAATGCAACTTTACAATTCAAAAATACTCTGAAAATGTTCAAAAGACATTAAGTCATGAAGCTGAAATGATCAACTTCCATTTTTCTCCAGGTATCATAGAAGAAAGGTACATATTGTATGTATTGTATTTGAACCGCAATAAAAGTTAACATTGAAATGGATTTTGCTAATACTTTCAATCATTAAACCATAGTCAGTCTGTGTTAAGCTATTTATGTACTTTTATCCTTTGTGTATCCTTGTTTCTTAGCTGTCGGTTCACTTGTTTTTTTTCCATCAGGTGGATTGTATCTTAGTAAAATTATTCAGTCAAAAGCTCGTCTTTTTACCCGAAACATGAGAAACCCAGGGGCTGCATTTGAGTATGTTCTGTTTGTAAACAAAGAGGAGCAGAGGTGTGTGTGCATTTTCCAGGCTGGATATCTCCTCGAGGGGCCACCAGGGTGAGATAACTGTTTAAGTTGTACTAGTTAGTATATTGATGTCTGTGCCTGTTGTATTTGTAATGTATATAATTCTGACAGTACTGTAATATTTCCTTGAATACACATGTACATTTAACTAAATCTACCACATCACATTTCTAACAGATGCTAAAGATATATAAAAATAATTTGATTTTCTGTAACTGTTCTACTTTTACATCTTGAAAGTTGGTAAACAACCCTTTTAAAGGATTTGGGTTTGATGCCTAATAGACACTGTGTGTTTCCAGATATGTCCATGGGGGGGCGATAGCCACCATGATAGACACTGTGACAGGAACTCATGCTTCTCAACTTTCTGAAGCTGTTATGACTGCCAATCTCAACATAAACTATCGCAGGTACAATAATATATCTTATCAACATAGAACAATCAATATATTGTATAAATAAATCTTGTAACTTAGCAGAATTGACTCTCTTTAAATATTTACCAAAATGTGTTACTGGTAAGCCTAGTTCTTGATAGTTTAAAGTAATGATAAACAGTAGTATTGTATCTGTTAGGTTCTGTGTAGTCTCATTTGTTTATGTGGAAGACATGTAGCCATGTGTGTAATAGTATAATAGACGTCACAGGTGTCAGCCAGCTCAGGATTTGTGTATTGTATACTGAATATTATTTATATCATGTAGATAATTAAGTGTACAGCAAGTTAATATTAAGTGTTCTAATAAACCCAGTTTTCAAGGTGATTGTATTACTGGTGCAGTGGTGCAAACTAACACCTTGTATCGGTGTTATTATTTATTGTCAATTTGTCCAAATGGACTTGTGTCTTGTCTTAAAGCCCCATCCCACTGGGAAGTACAGTGTTGATTGAGTCCTCTCTAGAAGTGAGGGAAGGCAGAAAAACATTTGTTTCATGCAAAGTGACTAGCACCAATGGCTCCAAAATGCACACAGAGGCAACAGGTAACATAATTTTTTTTATACACATACATGCTTGATGAGACATATTACAGTATTCACAGTATTGGGTCACCTATTTGGTCTGTGATGTTCTGTGTTTTTCTTTTTTTCATGCCTCATGCAGCATTGTTCCTGTCAGTCAATGTCAGCAACTTACTACTTGGAGCGTGACACAAATGCACCACCCAAGCATCTTCACAGGCACTGTCAGCAAGATAAGGTGTATGTGAGTGTGTGTGTTAGAGAGAGTGAATCTGTGAGAGTGTCATTTGTTTGGACTATTGTACTTATTTGCTGTTTATGTAAGAAATAGCTTCTCTAAATATGACAATTTTGGCTTTCATTACATTCGAATATTAATGCATCTTCTCTTGTCACTTTGTTATAACTTACAAAGAGTTTTGTGATGTACCTTCACTACCTCTACTTGGTGTTAGTAGCATATCATCAGCACATGAACAAAGCGTTTTATTTATTGTAGCTTTGACAGTATTGATAGTTTTATTTAACATTGGGGCCTTTCAGAGTGAGCCTATTCCTCAAAATGTGCTGCATATAAATATTATTGTCCTCTATTGAAGCCTTACACAAGGCTGTTACCTAAATTATGCAAACCATACTGTATGTTTGTTTGTCAGAAGCGATATTGTGCAAACAGAAATTGCATTTTGTTGCCTTGAAGCTATCCCAACAGGTTTTGCATAACGTGTTAAAGGTTTTAAGCATTTTTATTAGGTTAAGTTAACCTAACCTAAATTAACCTATTCATATTGTTTATTTGATAAAAGTTGGCATTCTGTACAAAAAATGGGGAATAAAATGAATGTTCAAAAGAGGAAAGCAGAATGTCATGTAATTTATACAGTTGATCTTATACTTACTTTGATAGATTGGTCTAATCAGTGAAATCAAAAATGTTGTAACATTTCAGCTAAGCAGACTGAGTTTTACACTTTTAAGTTGTGCATTTTAATTTTGATTTTCAGGTGCTGGTTATTAAAGATGTGGTTATGTGAATGTGTACACCACTTATCATGACTTTCAATAAAGACAAAAGGGGTGGAAGTTTACAATTATCATCTTGTTCATAGGCAAGACACTTTCTCAAGACACTTTGAACATGTTTCTGCAGTCAGAAATGGCTGAGGCGTGCCACAGTATGCCATACTAAGTAACACTGTCCACATCACAGAGATCTGTGCAGGTTGTACAGCTACTGCAGACCACGATGCTGAAAGCATATAGAACACTTTTAGGTTATACAGCACACATGCTGTACTAAATATGAGTTGAAGACACCATTTCATAATTTGATTTACTTTAAACTATACAAATATGCATGTAATAATTACAGTAGGGTAATATTTCTACAAACACTATCTGTTGTTCGTGAAACACTAATAAAACAGTTAATATTTTGAAAAGAAAGAACAGACCTCAATATACGGTTTATTATCTGAAAATTTCTTAGCTATATTTTTTTTTATATATATATATATATATATATATGAGAGAGAGAGAGAGAGAGAGAGAGATAAAGATGATATACTGGATTAAATGTGTTCATATTTTTTAAAATACATTACAGTTTTTAAAACTAATATTTCTGACATTCCCTGGTTTCAAGGTAGTGCTCAACAATCTCTGAATAATCACTGAATTTTATGGTAAGAAATTAAATTCCTGTTGCATCCATTTTAAATACAGTAAAGCAGTGTTTGTGCTGAGTTAATGTTTGTAAGTATATTTTTGGTTACCAAAAGAAACCCAGCACACATTGAACTGCATTTGAGTTCTCACACAGTTCAGATGTGTGGTTTATGGGTGTATGGGCTCATCATAGTACAGGCTTGGTGGTCTTCTGTGGGCCCCTCACACTTTAACCTCAGAAAAGTGCAGATGGAAATGCTGCCTGAGTTTCTAAAAACTTTTTGGCGTGTGTATATGTTGTGTGGTGGATTTCTTTCCCCTGAAAAGTCATGTGGTCAAGTTTAGTTTGAGAGAGCGAGTGAGGGGGAGCAGAGAAAGGGCAGTTGTTTTTAACTTTCAGTTAAAACCACCTGCAACAACCTTTGTCCACTTCCAGAGCTGATTTGTAATTTAGATATCTGTGTAAAAGTGTGGCTTCAAATTGGAAAGGATTAATGGGTACTTTGACTTGCAAAATGTGGAAGTACTTGAGAGGATGGGAATGTGTGTTTTAATGATTTAAGAGCAAACAATTATCTTTTAAACTTTATAGGCATTATAGAAAGTGTAAAAAAAAACTGAGCATCACAAGTAAAAATACTAAACATGATGAGAAATAGTGTCTCTGGTAGCTTGTAAAGGGTCTATTATATAAAGTATTTTAGATGCAGTGAATTATTGTCTACTTTGAACACTACACATTAATGAAAATTGTTCTTTCATTCTTTGTTTGTTGTTTAAGGCATGCTAAAATGTTGCAGTGGTGCACACAGTATTCAGGTCTTTAATTGAGATTAAAATATACCACATTCCAAAAGTACCAGTCAGAATCCATCATATGGTAAGAGCTCATCTGGTGCTTTGGCTGTTAAAGGGAAAAAAGTTACCAGATATTGTAAAGGCTTGGGTGGTATGTGGGATGGCTTTAGATAAAATTAACAATTGGCTAAATGAAATCTCGTTTGGCCTCTGAACTGTATTGTAGTAAAGTTGGCAAAACCCAGAGCTTTGGCTTGGAAAGTAAATGTATTACAGAAGTAAGCACCTGATGGCACTGACCCGTTTTATTAGTTCAAGTATTTTTACTTTAGCTTACATATCCTTCATGTGAATTGAGAGGAAAATACTGTACTTGGTACACTCCATCTTTATTTGGATACGTTTAGTTGCTTGACATTATGTGTAAAATAATGAAACATAAAACACATAACAATGAACTTATAACAGAAGACGTTTTGGTTAATTGTATTTGAACAAATCAGAAACTCTACCCATTAAAACAGTAACAAAACAACAACAAAAACAAAGGCCTGTCGAAAGAAACCGTTTTTAAAGTTTTGCATCTCAAAACTTCCTGCAGCACTGCTCTGTAGCTGCACGTATCTTTACATTGTGAGTCTGGACGAGAACCGAGAAGATATGGATTATTCATGTATGTTTTCCATGTGTCTGCAGTTTTTTGAATCCTGCCTTAATAAAATGAGGCATACCCTTATCAAATAATAGCATGTCATGTTTTGGACTCACACATCTCAGCAGATGTTTCTAACAAGCTAATAAAATGATACCAACCTCTGAAGATAGATTTTATTTACGCATGCACTTTTGCACATAAGAGACTATCAGAGGCTCATTCTGCTGTGGAATTTATTTTTTTCCTGTGTGAGTTATATTTTTAAATATTAATGTGGGGGAAATTTTTGGCAGCAACACGGGATTACATTTCTCAACTGTAAAGTAAAACCCGATCCGCTGCTATTACGTAACAGCCGGTGACATAACTCTCTCCAGCCTGGGACAGTGAGGGCGCATAGGGAGCGCGTGGACGGGAGGTGGGGGGACACGGCTCACGGCTTGTGTACGGCCGGCCGGTCCAGCTGCACTCGCTCCTCTCTGCTTGTGCCTCGAGGGGAATTGAATTATTTCCAAACAAGCACAAAAGAGGAGGTGTATTGTTGAAGAGGCTAACAGAGTGGGTGAGAAGATGACGGCCGAGTTGTGGGACTCGCTGTAAGGACAGGAAGAGGCGAGATGGCAGTGCATGTTTTCAAATGCCTGCGTCGACCCGGGCGCTAGAGCCACCAACAGGTAGTGGGAGCCCGAGTGTTTCTACTTCTGAGTCAAATGGCGGCAGGTGGAGTTCAAAACCGACTGATTTAGCAGGCGTCTGTGGTTTGTGTGTGTTTGTGTCTGTGCATGAGAGACGTGTGTGTGTGTGTGTGTGTATGTGTAGGGCCACCCAGTGTTTTGACAGGAGTTATGGAATATGAGGAACCCGAAGTGCCCCCCGCTGACATCCCCATCAAAAGAGGTAAGATGAGCCATCCCTGAGGTTTCACTCCGCAGACTGAACTGTGGCAGCATGTGAAGACGTTTTTGCCTGTAATAGCTGCAAGTATCATGTAAACGGGGTCGTTTGGTCCTCACAAGATGTAAACCTTGCATTTAATATCCTAACATGTGTTTCAGTGACCATTTTCGCCCCGTCACTCCTTTGCTTGGTCTTTTTTCCTGCACCATGCAAACCTTAGTTTCTCCCTGGCCCTGCTTACCTTAAACAGTGTTACAGTCTTTACCTCCCTTCTGATCCATCTTTACCCCAGTAACCCTCCTCATCCCTTTCGCTGGGATGTGGTTAAGGTGCTGTTAGTGTTTAAGAATGACAGTAAGCTGGAGTAATCCATGGGGATTAGCTCTTATTTTTGTTTCTGTTTCTAGTCAATGCTTTTCTATTCAAAGCCTCTCCTGGGCTAAACCTTTGGCAGTGGAGAAAAGACAGATTTGGAGGATTTATGTGTAAGTTTCCAAATATATACATTCTAAATTGTACTAAAATAAACACATTATTAGTGACAGCAATTTAGTTTCAGTTCCTTTTTTTATGGCAAATTCTCCAGATTGAAATTTTTCTTTGCAACGTCTATGAAGATTGTCGGTCATCCAGATCACGGTTATCCCCACGGCTCTGTTCAGTGGCCACTAAATTTGCTTGAAGCTCTTGAAGTTGTTTCACATCTCATCTGAAAGGCTTCATCGGTTCTGATGAGGTGGCCTTTACATTTTGTGGAGTTATTAATTTGTTGATCACCTGTGGGACCTTGTTCCAGCCTCTCCAGAAACGATTTCCTATTTAGATTATATACCTTTAATTTTGATACTGCGTGTGAGAACATTTTGTTTCCGTATTCCTGCCACTTACAAGTAACTTTTAAACCGCAAGCAAAATAGACTTCAGTAACACGGTTTCTGTTTATTTAAAACTTATTGCACCAAATTTGGTTAGTCAAAGTTATGCTGTGCAGCCAAACATTGTTAGATGCAAATGGATTGTAATTAAAGAATCAATTAGAGATGCCAAATGTTCCCCTGAATTGGGGGAAAACTTGCTTAAATGATCGATAAAACAGCTGGAGCAATGTGGAAAACCACAATGTTAACAATCCTTAAGCTACTTAAAGAAATAAAATGCAAAAACCCTTAAGGGTTAAAAGTTGTGTAAAATCAAAACATCAGCTAACTTATCAGATACTGGAATTGCTGTGATGTTTTAATCTGGTCAAAGTGAAGTTTCAGTGTGGTTGCAAAGTTTTTTACAGTGCTGACATGGCTCTTCATAAGCTGATGAGAGTATTGGTTTTAGTGGCTGTTGTGGGTGTTTTCTTATGTTTCTTGAGTAATGGGTTTACATCTATGGTACTGCTCTACATTGGTTTTTCTTCTACCTATAGTGTATAACTATGTTTCTCTTCATTGCTTTCTCCTGTAAATGTCTGGTGTCCCTCAGGGATCTATTGTAGGTTTAGTACTCTTTTCTATATACTGTATATGCCGTTCTGCTGATCTTTTTAAACTTAATATCTGTTGCCATAAGTATATATCTGTGAGCCAAAGTGATATCGAGTATCAGACTTCCTGAACTATCTGCTAATTTATTGCAACTTAACAATTATTTTTTGAATTCATGTTTGCATAATCAAAAACACAGTAAAGTGCTGTTTTCTGCAAGATGTTCTTCAACCTTTTTGTTTTAAATCACTTGTAAACCTGTTTTTATCACACCTTGACTTTCCGAGAACTCTCCCAGACTTTCCTTCATCTTATTCACACAAACACTATTAGATTAATTCACGTTTGTGTTGATACTTTTTGTGTATTTAATGGTTTTTCTTTTTTAACCCAAGATCCTCAGACAACCCTTTTAGTTTTATAAGATTTAGGGTTAATTGCACTTGTTGATTAACCTCCTACCCTGACTAACATCCAGATGGCCTTATTTAAACTTGCTTTTTAATAAATGCGTATGTATGTATGTATGTAGGTCCAAGAATGTAATTGCATTTGGAAGATATCTGGTTTTGATATATTTTGACAATTTTATATCTACTTTGTGCTGAATTTGTCATGTTACACTCAGGCATAGCTGGTGGCCTACTCTTTGGTTCAGTGGTCTTCAGTGTTATGTAACGTAGCAACTGTCGCTTTAGCATTCTGCTTAGATGTCAGAGTGTAGAGATGAAGTTTTGACTGATGAGCGGTGTTTGTGTCTCTGTAATCACCCGAGACATGTGCACTCAGTGTGTGTGGGTTTATGGCCTAGCTGACAGGTGTGTCTTGCTAAATGTGTACATACTGTGTCACATTTGGTTTATACAGAAATATTTTGGTGATTTCATTAGATCCATTTTCCACCACTAGTCACCAACCACAGCTGTTTGTTCTGTTGGGTGTGGAGATCACCTTAATTATTTAAAATAATTTGGCTAATAGTGCATTTCATGATTATCAGTTACTTAGGTCAAAATGTAAAACTTGCTTTATAGTAGTTGTACATTTTTATAACGGAAGAAGAACAATCACACTCCAAAGTAGTATTAGTGCAATGCTTATGTAATGGTGTAAAATATTAACTATGTTTCCTAACCCTCAGGCCTAAGGAAACATCAAAAACCCATCAAATAATAAAAGATGTATTAAATCCATAACAATTGGTGCATTATTTACATCTCCAAACAATGTATGACTGCAACTTTCATCTTTTATTGCCCATACTCTTACAACATTGGCTTAGAAAGTGTTGAAATTTCTTTACATTTTCCGTGTGTGAACACTGCTCTGCTTTCATTCCATGCTTTCTGCTTATGAAGCAAAACTGATTTGATGAGGGGAGGAAAACAGTGGAAACCACAGAGGGCCCGAACTGACGCCAGACAAAGACCGGCAAACGCTACGTCTTTCATTGATACTTATCTCCCCTGCCTTCAAACCTCTTTCTCTCACACATACACACACACACACACACATATAACTCCAGAAATAAACCCCTTGGTTGTGAACCGACCCTCTACACGTTTACTCACACTCAAGACAATTCAGACTTAGTCTCACAATTGTGGTCAAGCAGACAGACAAAAAAGAGGACCTATTGCTTCACAGACACCCACCTTCCTCTGCCTTTATTTCCTCTCTGTGTGTACATGTGCTGAAGAACATAACATAAACACACACAAGTCTAAATAGGAATCCTATAATTGATTCTCTGTGCTATCTATATGGCTTCTTATCTGTCCACAGCCCTTTGGGAAAAAAGTACAAAAAAGTATTCTGCAAACCTTGTACCAAACTGTCATTAAGGATTAGGTGTTGAGGAGAATCCGTGTTAGCTACAGTTGAACATTGAAGATTGAGATCTTGAATGTTTTTAACTTTCAAGATTTTGCATTTTTAGAGGAATGGGTTAATTTGTTCAAGTGCATTTTTCATAAGTTGTTTCATAAGTTGCAAGTTTCATAAGTTACATTATAACATCAAAATGGTTGCATCTATTGGAATCATGACATTTTGCTGTACTCCTTTGGCCATTGTCACACATGTTAGGTTTCATATCATCTATTTAAGTAAAACAGTAATTGCACTATAAACTACACTTCATTCCCATAATTACTTAAGTGGCAGGAATTTGGGAAACAAAATGTTCTTACATGCAGCATTAAAAATAAAAGCATTTATTATGTAAGATCCCCTCCTGTGTTACATCTTTTTGGATCAGTTCAGCATTTTTTTATATAAGTTGACATAATCTTTATTAATAATCTATAAAGACCAATGTTGCAGGTTATTAAATAGCATACATATAAGGAAAATATAATATATATTTGAGCAAGTGTATTAAAGTTTTCCCACCATTGTTTGGAAATTACTACGTGTTGAGAGTTAAGAGCAGTAAAAACACCTATTTAAAATGGTAATTAGACCTGGGATCAACCTGGGGTTTACAGGTATGTTAAAAGAGATGCGCGATGAACTGCACTGATATGTTCTATTGTTAAAATATTTATCTGGACACTTATTCTACAACTTCTACTGAAACTTAGATTTAAAGTTTGTTTTTGTCACCTCAGGAGGAGCCGTGTCCAAGAAGACTCATTTAAGTAAGTTCTCTATGAAATGTGTGTGTGTGTGTGCCTGTGTATGTATTTGTCTGTACATGTTTGTGTATGTACACGTGTTTCTGTGTGGTAATGACATTGCTTTTGTTTGTGCTAGATATTTGTGCATGCATTTGTGGTTAACATTAAACTTAGTGAACATATAACATTGCACCTGTACAGCAACACACACACACACACACAGACACAGACACAGACACACACTCTGTAACAGCACTGCACGGGAGTTGGGCCATTAGACAAACAGCATGTGTGTTGTATGTTGCACCTGTGCTGCCCCCCTCACATTCAGACTGATACACACACATGCAAACAGGCATACACTGCGCACACACAGTAATGAAAATACCACCTCCTCTGGCTTTGAGAAATTGGCATCTGAATGCAGATGACAGCGATAACATCTTGTCTTTTTTTAACTTCTTTGGTTTAACACTTTCTGCCACAACTTTAGCACACCTGGGTATGTTATCAAGTGTGGAGGCACTGTGTGTAACACACGTTATCTGGTGTGATGATAAGCACACTGGCCATAAAGAACGTTAATAATGATCATGGCTTTTACATGAATGTAAAATGAGATGTCTGATTTCAAATTTTACTTTAGGAGTCTCAGGGACAAATCTGATGTCCCTATGGAAAACAATGGTGGATTTTACCTAAGTAGAAGTACTCAACTAAACGTCAGTATAGTTACACTGAAATTCAGAGGTAAATATTGTGCATTAATACATAACAGATATAGGTAGTTGACGATGAACATTTTACATATAGAACATGATCAGCTTATAACGTATGATACATTATAAATAACTTATTTACCTAAAAGTATTTTAATTCAAATTACTTCTGCCTACACCTCAATGCATCATCAATTATAATTCGGTAATATAGTAACACTGGTTAAGATACTTTAGATTTTATCTGTATTTTTCTGCATTTCCTTCTCCAAAGTATTTTAGTTGGTGCAATAGTTTCCGTGGTACATCAGTTCAAGAAAAAAGTTTTGATTATTTCTTCCATCACTACAGAAACTGAAGTTGCATGTATTGATTGCCTCTGTTTTTTTTTTTTTTTAAAAAGACCCATATACCTTTTAAGCATTGACAAGTGTGGGTTAGGAAATGATAAAATCTCACTTTACTGAAATGTTTTTGTAACTTACATGTTTTTCTGCCTCCCCCAAATATCCCTGTTGAAGGTGGTTTGATTAAAGGTAAGCTTCTCAGGGAGTGCCTTAAAGACGCCAGACGCTATAAAGCTAATTTTGTGACGTGTAGTACAGAGTGAGGGGGTGAAGGATAACAGAGGTTTAATGAAAAAGTACCTTGAAAAAAAAAAACAAGCTAGGGGACAGTCCCCCCCTTTCTTTGTCTCTGTCTCCACTCTCTCTCACACACACACTCACACGCACACACACTCAAACAAGGAAGGTGAGGCGGTGTCTGTCACTCAAAAGACTGAATATGTGAGCTGAAGCTGCAGTGAACACCCGACCGGGCTTGCTTAAGGACGAACAAAAAAAAAGGAAGAAAGAGTAAAAGGAATAGGTCGTGCAAAACGTGTGTCAAAAGAAAAGACTGCAGTTAGACATAGTGAGAGATAAATTGAGTTTGTGAAAGTGGGACAAACATCTGTGACAAGTGGAGGAGTGAGGATGATGCGAGGTAGGGATGAAGTTCTTTGGTGTGTTTATGTATGTGTGTGGGCTGTGCAATCAAAGTTTTTATCAATTTGATCAATTACATGCTTTTTGGTCAAAGGTTCTCACCAATCCACAGTGACTATAGTTTATTATTATCAAATGAGGTGCGTTGACTGCGACCTGCATGCTCTGATGCCACACGATATAGTTATCACGATGACAATAATAGATGGTAATGATGGTAAATAGCTTCATCCCTTTGAACTTTTATCAGATCCCTATGATAACTATGTTCATGCAGGTGTCATGTGGCTACAAAAACGTTAACCCCTTTGCAACTTTTTCATATTATGTATTTAAGCTAATGTTCAGATTCCCACTTTTCATTTTGATTTAACACTAAGTTAAATAGTAAATGTTCAGTGTCTCATATCAAGCCAATTGTTTTAATTCTAATATTTTATCACAATATATTAATCAGCCAAAGACATTAAAAGTAGCTCTGTAATAGATCCCAGACAACACATGCTCTTGTTCTTGAGCTGTTGGTCTTATTTGTTTTGAAACTTAATTGGGTATCTCCAAAGGTCTTAATTGGCACACTGTTGGGTATGTTCACACCATTATATGTGTTTCAGTTTTTTGATTTGGTAACATGACTCAATTTTAACCTCCCTTTGATGCATTTATGATTTGAATCATGTCTCAGATATTTCTACCTTCTCTCACTCCCACATATATAGTACACTGCGGGATAGAAACTATGCTGGTTTTATATGGTGAGAATTCTAGTGCTGTACAGCTTGAAAAGTATACATAATATGTTCTGAGTTAATCTGCATGTTATATTTCGTCATACAATATAGTCATTGTATACCCTTAGTAATTAATAAGAATTAACACATGAAACCAAATAAGACCAAAGGCACGAGCTTTTCTTATGGCATTTGAGATGCTTTTGCAAATAATTCCACTGATATGTAACTGAAGTAAAAACCAAAGACACAGGAAAACAGGATGATTCACACCCACAGCACATCAGTTTCACTGGACAGGCTCCACACACATACAGAAGACAAGATGCAGAGGAAATGCTCATCATGTTGAAAAATGAATTTGATTTCCTGTGCGCAGTTAATGATCACAATGGTTGAGAGGGATTAAAGAGACAAATGATGAAAAATAATGTACACTATGCAGGTTTCCTACACACTCTTGCAACATGCAAACACACACAGGTACACACGCAAACAGAGATCCACAGCTGCTTTTTAGATGGCGCCTAGATGTAGTGTATCTCAGCCAAGCAGCTGTGTATGGATGGATACTGTGTGCATGAGAGAAAGTGATAGAGGTTCCCACAGCTGAAAATATTACTTACTATCTCTCTGGGTTCACCACAGCTCGAAAACAATTAACTGCCCAATTCTCTGGTCTGGTCCAGAGTTTATGCGCACACACATTTAACATGGCGTCCTATTTATATTTGAGGGATTCCAGTTTAGATTCTTATACTGTGTCTTTATGAGAGAGGATTTCTTTATTCCTCTACCTGCAAAAACTTGCACAGCAGTTCCAAAGCAGCATAAACAGTTGGCTTCAGATCAAAGCAAACATCAAAATTGCAGGTGACGCATCCCCTCCCCAAAATATGGTAAATGAAATACAGCAGTTGAGCTGATTCATATCCTTTGCTACTGTCAAAACATTACCTCTTTCATACACCCCAAAATACAGTCTGTACTTCAAAGTGCATATGGTAAATCTGATGCTAATTCAGATCTGCTTTGATAATTTGTCATTTTCTTAGATAATGAATTAAACTGTACTGTTGGTAATTTTTTCTCACTTTGTTGTTGTCAAATAATAAATGAAACTAAGTAGTGAAGGAGTTCAGAACAATCAGAACAGTTTGATTCTTACACATAAAGATAATTAACATATCAGCCTTGAAAAATTCTTTATGTATAATATTTAATACAAACAATATAATAAAATGAGCACAATTAATCAATTTAATTTATGAAAAGTAGTATTTTTTAGTTAGTTTGTTTGTTATTACAATTGGTTTTGTCAATTAACGTTGAATATCAAATTCTAAATTATGACTTTTTGTAAAGGAAAATATTTTTGAAAAGCAAATAAAAGTTTCTTTTCAGTAGGTCAGACTAATATTAAAGTATTTATAGATTTGATCTTACATCTCTTTTAGATTTGCATCGCAGTAGCAATGAACCCACAGTTAAAATTGGTATAATGTATAAACAATACCTTTTTATTCACTGTATTTTCAAATGCAAATACATGAGAAAAGCATGCATCTAATATGTTTTATGTATGGTTCTACAAATCGGTTAGATTTCTTGACACGCACAAAAATGTGCATACAACACTAAGTAAAGTGTAACTATAGCCCAAGGGATGCATGCTTATAGATACTAGAGTTAATTTAAAAATATTTCTTCAGGAAAATGTTTAAGTTAGAATTTATATAAATGACAGTAAAATGTCAAAAGAACACAAAAAGGTTTCTCTTCTGTATTGAATGATAATAAGAAGGTTATTTAAATTTTTGTTAGCATTAATATTCAAATTGTGTTACGAAAGCTCTGAAAAATATAAAAAAAATTACTAAAACTGGTGTTGTAGATAAATAAAATGGTTGTAATTTGTGTGTAATCCACCAATTAGTGTTCTATTAACATGTTATGAGAACTTAATAAAATATTAGTGTTTTTGTAAGATATTAACCATTTGCCAATTTTGTGTGTGTGTGTGTGTGTGTGTGTGTGTGTGTGTGTGTGTGTGTGTGTGTGTGTATACAAAATTTGTTTGCACTATATTTTGCTTGCGTATGTACCAAAGGTAAGCTTCCGTCAAAGGAAAGTTGAGGTTTTTTGTCCGTTTACAGTGCAAAGAACAGACTGCTGACAAAGTGATTTAAGGCAGAAACTGACAATCTGCATCGTCCACCGCCCCCTTCCAGATGCTCCACAAACACACGCAAACACACATCCACACAGTTTCACGCAAAAGTGGTGAGAGTAATGAAATAACCTCTTTCTAGGTTGAAATCTAGACGAAGTAATGTTTCATTTATTTATACGTTATCAAATTAGAAAGCACAAGGGTGAGGAGGAAGTCATAAGAAAACTCTCCATGTATTTCAATATTTCTTTATATATTGAAGCTGCTGTGGTTTGTTCAATGACATTGAGGAATAAACTTTTTATGTCAGAGCCTATAACTCATTGATAATTCTTATTGAAAGAATTGCGCTCTTGATAAACAGTACTTTACATGCAGAAGCATGGGAGGTGACACCTCTTTTGACTGAGAAGGCAAAATATTTCCATCACTGCACATACTATAACCTAGCTTCTACCTTTTAAACATCATGTGTTTTAATGTTAGGTTAGATTCATTGGAATAGTTATTTTACTTAAATGACCTAAGTTTTTTATAAACATATTGATACATTTTTGTGTTTATAGTTGGTCTTATACTGTACAGTGTTCTTCAAATGCAGTGCATTGTTGCACACAGTGTAACTACCAAGTTAAAGGTGCTGCTTGGAAAACAAAATGAGCCTTCATTCTACTGATTGTCACTGAGCATAGTGCACATACGATGCAGATAAGATCTTCAGTTAGAATATCTTTAAACCCAAACACCCTCTTAACGGGGTCATGCTGAGCTGCTGAGGAGGCCTTTGACACGATACCAAACCAATAGAAGTGCCAGTATTTATATTTGCCAAAAAAAACAAGTGAAACTAAATTATTTGAAATGTCATACAAGTGCTGTCTTTCATCCACTTGCAAGACACAATAATCCCTTCTAAGGTTACTAAAGAATGGTGAAAGAAATAAAGGTGCTTGAGCTCTTCTCTGTTTTTATCTCTCTCAAACACGCATACAGACACACAGAGATGCTGGGTTTGATGTATCTATGCCTGTGGCTGGAGATAACAAGCCAAGACAAAGAAAAGCTCTCAGGAGCTTGTGACTGTAGATTCTTCAGTGTTTAACTGGTGTGAAGTAAATTTTTATCGACAGCTATGATGTCTTGATACTCTAAGGCAGGTTGTGGAGCAGGAAACAAAAAAGAAGCCAGTGTTTATATTGATCCTGCTTTTGGTTATGTGCTTTATATTTGTTGTATAGTATACATTCAGCTGAGCATTATCATTGCTATGATTGCATGGAAAATTGTTAGAGGAGTAGTGCATGTAAATTCTCCATGTGTGAGTGCGTGTGTGAACAGTGAAAGGTTGTGGGTCACAGTGGATTTCCTGTTGCTTGAGGTTGACAATCAGAACTGAAATAGCAAAAAAGCAGAGACCACTGATGCTCTCGTCACCTATCCTACACTACTGACAGAAACACAATCATAGCTCAGTAACTCAATTTTAGTAATATTTCCATATTTCTTGTTGAGGAATATGTCTGTTTAGTGTTTTATTATATAAACCAGTTATCCAGTTGTCTTTTCTTATCAGTGAATTACTCTAATCCTTATCATGGAAATCTTGAGGTTTATAATCTCTCTATCAGCTGTAGTCTTATCAGTTATGCAGTGATTACTCCTGATTTGTTGTATGGGCTTGTACTCTTCATCTGTTTTTACTTTACATCAGACTGACTGACCTCTTCAGGAGCCTTCAGGTGATCCCTGTGGCACCAGATAAAGAGGGCACACACTGACACACTAACACACACTTGCGAAGAAATCTGACACAGTTATGCACGGAAACGCAAATACTACTGTACTGTATATAAAGATCAACAGAAGTCTGCCTTGCAGAAAACAATCACACTTTCAGCGCATTTGTGGAAGGAAGAGAGAAGATGACAGCAATAGATAAAATGCGAGACTATTTAAGATTAGAAACCATAGACACAACACTTCCTGGAAGTGTGTTATCATTCATTGTTGCTGTAATAAAATTACATAATGTGGATAAAACAGTATGAGATGAACAGATCTCTATCAGTTTATTAGAAGTACTGTTTGCGAGCACATATAACATACCGGCTCACACCTATGCCCAAGGTAAATCTTTCTACATTTGTGGTTTTTAAATGAATCAAATGACATTCTGACAAAATCGCCACCAGGCAAAAAGATGAGGGGTGTGAGAGTCTGCAGAGAGCAGGGGTATGGGGGGTGGGGGTGGGGGGTGGCCGTTACTGGCAGTGATGAAGGAGAGAGTGCATTACTGGCAGCTGTGTCCTTTATGAGCGAGACAGAAAAGGATTCACAAAGAAAGAAAGGACATGAAAGAGGGACAGTCAGAGTGAAAGAGAAGTCAGCCAACCACTTAAAAGGACTCTGAGGTTGACACCTTCACATTCTCCGCCATTCTCCATTTGCAAATATTCCATGTCCTCAGAAGACTCTTTCCTCATCAGATTTGATGTTATTTTTTTTCTCTTTTATTAAAGCAAGAGGTGATTGGGAGGAAAATACCTTTGGTTTACTCTGGCCGCACAACAATTGAAAGTACAAGGGGAAGTACAGCTTAAGACTTAAGTTCTCACAGTGGGAATGAAAGTTTACTTAATGGTGAAAATATGATGTTACTTGGCCTATTTAACTTCTACACTGTCCACAAATAACACATCACATGCAATTATTTGATAAAATTGGGTAAGTGGGTAAAGTAATCTGAGTTAATGATATACCATGACAATAATATGGGACTGATTAATATAAATTTGATCATTCTTGATTTAATATAAACAATTTTGATTTTATTATATTACGCCGCAAAAGATTATATGTTTGGATTTGTTTAGCTTTGTGCTTTTCACTTTTCATGACCTGTTTGCTGCTACATGCAGAAAAGTTGTAAAACTGAAGATCTAATATCTCTGATCTGATTTACAGTCCCAACCTTATTTGTTTGCATGTTTAGTCTATTGTTTCCCGCTCTTAGCTTAGTTATTTTGTTCCTAATAGTGTTTGAGTGACTGTGAAGTGGCAACAATGTTGGGAAGAGAAAAAGATGCTTGCATTTAAAAAATGTTAAAATAATTCATTTTACTTTTTGATCCGTATTCAGCCCAAATTGAAGTTATCCCATGTAAGATCTGCGGTGACAAGTCCTCAGGAGTGCATTATGGGGTCATCACTTGTGAGGGCTGCAAGGCAAGGAAAGAGCATCAACACACACACACTCAACCACTTTGATATTTGTCCTTTAAATATGATGCACTAGTTTTCTGGTTGCTGAAAACACTGCAAAAACAGCTAAAATGGTTTTACAAAGAGTTATTTACAAAGTTATTACAAAGACTATTTCTTAGGCAGGTCCAGATATGTATTACCAGACTCAACCTAACTGGCTCCATTGACAGCTATATATTTCAACTGTAACTTTATCTGCATATTTTGGTTAAAATGGAACATTTAAATTTGCTAACTGTAAACACATTTTAAATTTTAGTTTCTGTTGTGCCTTCCTAATCCTGTGCAATCCATTGCTCAGGGATTTTTCCGGCGGAGCCAACTGCCCACTGTATCCTACTCTTGCTCCAGGCAGAGTAACTGTCAGATCGACCGGGCCAGCCGCAACCGCTGCCAACACTGCCGTCTGCAGAAGTGCTTGGCACAGGGCATGAGCAGAGATGGTGAGCCACAAACACAATGATACACAGACAGACCCCCCCCCTCCCCCCCCTTATTTGTTGATACCTATAATTTACTTTTTATATGTAAAATTTTTCTCCTTCTCAGCGGTGAAGTTTGGACGAATGTCCAAGCGTCAGCGTGATTCTCTGATTGCTGAAGTGGAGAGGCACAGACAGCAGCAGCAACAGCAGCAGCAGCTTCAGGGAGACACTCAGTCTCTGTTGTCCTTCCCTAATAAAGCCCGTCAAGAACGCTCCCCCCAGCTCCTCCAACCTTTGGCCTCACCATACCCCTTCACTGGGGAGGCTGAGCTTCTGTCCTACACCGCTGATGTTCACCCTTACCTTGTGTGCTCCCCGAACGAGTCACAGGTGTCGGGAATGATCTACAGAGGCTCCAGTGTCTCTCCTACTTCTCGATCCCAAGGGAGGGGGGATAACGGTGGACATCATGATGTCAGAGGTGAAGCACTGATGTGTGAACACACAAAACTGTGTGCATTTCCCGTTCCTACTCTCCTTATTTCTTTTCTGTCTACATCCCTCATTTCAGGATTTGAGTCCAGACAGCCAGCTCACGATCTGATGGCCATTCATTCCTATAACACTTTGGAGGATCCTTACAGCCTTTACACTCACTCTCTGCGAAACATAGGTGAGCAGTCAGCACAGTGAGGTAACATGTGCGTGTCACTATGTTGTATTTGTTGTATTTATGTGCGTTTCCTCCTTGTTTCAGATGAGCTGTGTGCCAGCATCGTGCGCTCCTACAGAGAGACCAGTCAATACAGAGTGGAGGAGCTGCAGGCTCTCCGATGGAAATTGTTCTGCAGAGATGAGATCCAAGCCTTCCAGAGCAAAGTATACCAACCTGATTACCGTTTCTTCATTTTCTGTAGGGTTCTCAGACACCTGTGTGACCTTATTTAGCCAGTCTAAAAACAAAACATGCCATTCACATGGCTTGAGGTGGAGGCCACTTTTCTCAGTGATGAATCAAACAGAAAACTGAGAGACCTTGTTTCATCCTCCCCCTCTTTTTCTTTTCCTTTGATCACTTGGAAAGCTTATGTTTAAAGTGAATGATTTTGTTGATAATCTTCCAGGTGGGCAAATACTATAATATTTAATTACAAGTAAATAAAGCAAAAATTTGTACATATTAATTTTTAAGAAAGTCTTTGGGTATATGTTGCAAAATGATCTTTGACAAATAAGCTCAATGTGGTGTTGCTCATTTTTTCATTTTCTCTCTCTCAGTCTGTGGATGAGATGTGGCAGCACTGTGCCATTCGACTGACTGATGCAGTGCAGTATGTGGTGGAGTTCGCAAAACACATCCCAGGTTTCCGTATGCTCAGCCAGAACGACCAGATTGCACTTCTTAAGACAGGTGAGATTACCGGACACTCACAAACAAGAAGAAGAAGACACCATCATCTTTGAGAAGATTTAAAATATTTGAATCCTCTTATCTTTACCTTTCTTCCTTTTATCACTCAGGCTCCATGGAGGTAGTTCTGGTCAGGATGAGTCGGTTCTTTAACACAGAGAACAGCACCGTCTTCTTTGATGGGAAATTCGCTGGAGCTGAAGTCTTCAAGTCTTTGGGTGAGGATTTTGCCTGTTTAATATCAAGTCCTGTTGAGCAGAGTTCATCATAGTGTTTTATTAATACTCTGTGGGGTCTTTTGTTGCAGCGTGTGCTGATTTAATCACAGCAGTATTTGACTTTGCTCATAGTATGTGTGCTCTAAAGCTCACTGAGCAGCAGATCGCTCTCTTCAGTGCCCTGGTGCTGATCAACTCAGGTAAGATCATCTCACTAATGTCTCACTTAAGCAGTATATTTTTCTTTTAATGCTTCGATCAACGAGGGATAAATATGGATTTATCAATCAATATTAAATGGATCGTAATATTTTCTTCTATTTAGTATTTGGATTAGATTTTTATTTCTTTGTTCTGCAGTCTAATTATCAAATAATTCTTGGCTCAATCTAGTGAATGATTGACAACCTTTCACCAAAAACTTAAAGTGTATTTTATTCTTGTTGGTCCAAATGGTGCTAATGATGACATATTTTATAATATATTGCTGCCACTCAAAACGTGTTCCGCATGTTGATGTGTTTTTTTGTGCCGCAAACCTCTCATTTTGGTCCGGCACCAAGGTGGCCCCTGATGGCTGGCCGGGGCCTTCTGCATCCCAACCCAATGCTCTACCCATTGAGCCACCCGGCCCCCTAGTGGCTGTTAACAGACATGGCGTTATTAACAAGCATAAGTGGTAGACATACACAAACTCAATAATCATATAAAAGTGCAATTATTTGCCTAAATGAATACTCCATTACAATGGAAGTGACATTTAAAATTATTTCCTCAAGTACAAAATTAAATGCTCAAAATTTTACTATTAATTTTTTAAGTACAAGTACTCTGCTAAGAAAAAACTTAATGCTATTGATAACATTATGGCAGAAGTCTCAATCTCATTCTATTGATAGATTCCAAACATATGGTAATAAATCGAATGTGTGAAAAGTTTCCTACCCACTTTATGAGGAATAAAAATGGCACAGCTGGTGAAGTTCGAACTGATTTTAACCACTTTATTACCTCACAGGTAGCTAATCATAAATGATACATTATAAGTTATCAGTTAATCAGAGTTTGTATTCAAAGTAAAAATAATATAGTGGATTAAAAGTACAGTATTTTCCCCTTAATTGCAGTGGAGTAAAAATACAAGTACAACCGAATTGTACTTGAGTGCAGTAATTGAGGAAATGTAACTAGTTACTTACAACCTCTGTTAACAAGCCACACTGTGAATCAAGATAAGTAGAGTGATGTGAGTCCATGGCTAGCCTTTTAAGAAATGAACTTTTCTTTTTTTATGTTTTCTGTGCAGACCGTCCATGTCTGGAGGACAGAAGCAGGGTTCAGCGAGTGCAAAGAAGTGTGGAATATGGACTCAGACACATTTTACACAGAGACAACCAAGAGAGTCTAATGCACAAGGTACATATCTGCTTGGTTCAAAGTGCAATGAAAGGCTTGCGTAATCACTCTTTCATCTACATTAATATACACACATTCTCACACTGTGGTAGAAAGTGGACATCTAAATATGTTTGTGTCCTCCACTCAGCTGTACCAGAGGATGGCAGTGTTGCGTTCGCTGTCCGGTCTGCACATGGAGAAGCTGCGCTGGTTC
The DNA here is from genome assembly GCF_033026475.1 of Channa argus. Lineage (NCBI taxonomy): Eukaryota > Metazoa > Chordata > Actinopteri > Anabantiformes > Channidae > Channa > Channa argus. The sequence goes on along the minus strand of NC_090203.1, from coordinate 12,169,898 downwards.
TGTCAGCGTTACCCACTCACTGCTTACTCTCTGTTCCCTCCACTCTACAAAGAGTTGTTCGCCTCTGAGGCAGAGCTGGTGCCGGGGACCACACACTGATGATTGACTTCAATATGCAAAGACACACACATATATACATACAGTACGTAGACACACATTATTTTAAATCTTATAATCTTTTTGTGACAGAATTTATTTTTCTAATAATGAAAATAATTGAGAAAAGCACATTAACTGTAGCATGTTCAGTATTACATGACTTCCAGCAGAGCTTTTATTTGTAGATTAAATATCAGTATTTTAACAGATAAAAAGTTTTTTGATTATTCCAGGAGGATGTGTTTTATTGTTCTATGACAGTATACATTGTCTGAATAAATTTTCAGTGTGATACATGATTTGTTTTCTCTCAGGATGTGCTGTACATGGAGATATAGAGATTAAACTGAAATGTAAAAGTGGAAGTGCACCCACACTCTCTCCTTAGGGTACAAAGCACTTATCTCTTGTTCAGTTAAAAAGTGACTCTAAAAATTGGATAGCTTGTCTCTTTGTGGATGTTGTCGGCCTGTATTTACAGAGACTCCAGCGACTGCTTGTTTTCATACAGTATATTAAAATATGAAGAGGTTCAAACAGAAGGAGAGAATGATACATTCACAAGAAACGGGCATGCTGAACCAAAACACACAAGAATCTTATTAAGCGTCTCCCCTTCAGAAGCAAACATCACACTTCAGGATCTGAATAACATTAACAAGCAACCTCAGAAAACAACTGTCCATTTAGTGCTGAATTTGTCAATAGCTTACAATGCTAAACACACCCAAAAAACAAGAGACAACCTGCCTTTATATGTATTTGTATCTGTATCTCTAGAAAAGTCCTTCACCTCAGGTTAAAGTTGTAAAGATTGACTAATAAGTCCTACAAAACAGCAGTACCTCTAAAATTAGAATAGTATTAGTATATAAAGTTATTGTTTGTGTTTGAACAAATCCTTACAAGTTTTTATGATCTTTCAAGCTTTGAAAAGATGTTGCATTAAACATGGAAAAAATATTAAATTAAGAATGTGGAGATTCAGGACAAGTCTCCCCCTCTGTGTGCAAACCTGTCTTTTCTTCGGATTATTTGCATATGTCTTGTTTTTTCTACATATTATTAAATAAAGCCTTGAGTAAAGCGGAAATGGCGAGAGCTTTCAGCATTAAGTACTGTAATGTCCAGATGTAGTCCTCTGTTCTTGGGAAATCTAATAAACTGCTGAGTTTGTGACACCAAACAGAAGTGGTAGCCTAACTTTCTTTATTTGTGTAAGAAAAAGTGGTGCAAAATAAAATTGTTTTGTAAAACTGATATGTGAAAGAAAAACAAGATCAAGTTATTTGTGTTTAGGGAAAAAAATCCTTAGCTAAACAAAAACCACACTCAGAAATGATAAGCACAATTTATCATTCTCAGTAACATACAGTCCTTCAGATTTACATGGTTCAACCAACATACTGTAGACTTGCAGTCTGCAGTATTTAAAACAAAGGAAATATTAGTCATTTTGCAAGCTAAGAGGAAGCAAATTCAAAGATTATGAGTGTGTATGTGGTAAATATGACTTGTACTGCAAAAGCACACACATACACAAAGACTTTTGGTCATCCAGTCATGCTAGACAACTTTCATGTGCAGAGTGTATTTTTTTTATATCTTAGTTTGGTTTGCAAAGACTCCAGCTAAACACACTTTTTACATGTAATTTTACTCTGTACTGATGAAGAGCTAAATTGCAATTTTCTGTTTAGTTTTTTTTCTTCACTTTTTGCTTCTTGACCAGCAAGGGACACTAAGACCCAAACTCCCTTGCCCCACCACATCTTCCTGGGACCTTGATCCTGATGTCTCTTATCTTGCAGCTGGATAATCCTCTCAGTAAACTCCAGTTCACAGCTTCTAAAGGAGTTCTTCACTTGTCTGATTTGGCTTTTTATCATGGTGGGAAGGGGTTGTTTAGAGTTCACAATCAGTGTTGCAGGAACACAATTAATGTCTTCATATGTGAACAGCAAACATCATTGTGGATGAGACAAACAAAATACTGAACTCGCAGCATTATATTGATTTAATATATATATATATTAATAAATGCTGTTATTTCATAAAGTATGTGATACTGCATTCCACATTCATCACAATGTTTAGTTTGTCAGCGTTTTAAAACTAAACCAAGTTTTCAACTATTCGAATTGACACTTTGCCAAATTTAGAAACCTAAATCATTTTAACCATCGTGGAGCCAGCTTTTTCTAAATTTTCTGAACAAAGTCATGCACTAGGTTGCTTTTTAGGCAGTTTAATGTAAATAAGCATTTATCAGGAAGGGAGGAAAATTTGCAGTTGAAGGAGGTATTGAATCATGTCTTTCCCAACATTTACTTGAGTTAAGGATATTCTTGGTTCTCTCACGTTTTAATTACTGAGCCTATAACTTCAGTTGGATGTCCAATATAGGTTTTTGTGTTGTTTTCAAACTAATAAAGATTTACTTTTTAATTTGTTTCTCTCCAAACTGAGATTACATGCAAAACAATTAATCCTAAACTTAAAATAAGAATGCGTTCAAGTGTTATGATTTTGGAAAAGGATCATGGAGCATTTGCCAGGATTTGAACGAATCATCTATGAGTCATTTTTCAAAAATCCCTCCACTCCCTCTTTTCCCTCATTTCACCCTTGAAAGCACACAACAACCATAACACGTATTAAAAAAAAGAAAAATCGACAAACGGTTTGTCCTCATGTAGGCGGATAGCAGCTGCCGGCAGCTTGTCTGTCCCTGTCTGTCCCTGTCTGCCTCTGCGTCTCTAAACGTAATTTCCTGGGCGGCCTCTGCTCCGCCAGGACAGTAAAAACCACAGCAGCGGGAGCAGGAGACGCGGAGCTGGACAGAGACGAACATAGTAGAAATGGGTTCGTCTTGGCATTTAGTTTGCTGCAGCACATTCGTCCTGGTTTTACTGAGTTCTGCATCCGGAGGTTGGTATTGTTTCTTCTCCCTTTTGTTCTAGTCATGACAGAAATTGTTGTTTGCTTCTTTGCTGATTGTCAGGCTCCATGTTTGTTCGTAGTAACAATCCTAAGTTTATCCCGCCCGTAAACACACATACTTTCAAAAACCTTCAAAATGTCTCTTTGGATGTCTCCAGCGGGGGAATGTAAGCAAGTCCAATTTCTAAAATAACAATGAAACATTAGCCAAACCTTTAGAAAATTAAACTTTAAAGTCTGTAACATTGCAAGTATGTGTAATTTTACTAATGTGAAAATACAACACAAGCTTTTAGTTAAAGTGAATTTACAATGCAGCAGATTTCTCGTGTAGTTTTGCTACTAATATTTATGTAAACAGTATGAATTTTCTTCCACTCCTCGCTGTCTCCCACTGTGATCTGTAGCTGCATAACGAACCAATATAGTTTTGCAAGACTTTCCCTGGCTTAATTTTTCTTTCTGACCTTTTTGTGCATAATATTCCAGACGAACCCAAGTGTGAGCAGCGCGAGATTACTGACTTTGGACAAGGTATGTCTGTTCACATACTAATGCAGTTTCTCTGCAAGGAGCAGTTGGTATCTCAGCAGATGTTAACAGTTTGGCATTTAGCCAAAGGCCAGTTCTTACTACTAGTGTCTTATATATATATAATATATATATATTGTATATATAATGTATATGTTTTACCTTTTTGTAAAATTGTGTGTGTGTGTGTATATATATATATATATATATATATATATATATATATATATATATATATATATATATATATATATATATATATATATATATATATATATATATATATATATATATATAATAGTGTGTGTGTGTGTGTATAATGTATATGTAATGTATATGTTTACCTATTTGTATAAGATTGTCTAAATATCAATATTTATCTTTCATACACGCAAACACCTGATTCAGCCATTTTGCAGAGACCGCTGGACTTAAAAGATCTCCTCAAGGGTACTGTTTATCTTATAAACTTGATTTGATATTTATCTATCTATCGTTTCCTCTCTCTGTCTGTCTCTCTCCTTCTCTGCCCCGTCCTGTACTGCCTAACAATACTGCTTTTATTCTCTCAGGGGGTTTTATACCCGAAATTACTCCAAGAGGAAGTATGTATTTATTTATTTTCTTCACTTTCTTTTACATTTGTATATAATTTTTCTGCAACACCTTCTACAGTTAAATATTCACAGTATAATTCCCATTCTTTCCTCTAAGGTCAACCAAGTTTTGATCCCAGTTCTTTTAAAGAGCAGTATCCTGTTAAGTTTCCACTTGGCCGACCAACCTCAGACAATCTTGAAGCCATCTGTCTCTATGGAGATCGTCGCCCTCGCTACCCAGACTCGTACTTTCCCAGATCTGGTTTTGGTTCAGAGATGCGAAGAGGCAAAGCTGTTAATGAGGCAGAGTCCTTTTTCAGCACATGCTGTGAAGGGAGACAAACATGGGAGCTGGAAGTGACTTTGTGTTGCACCACCCAGGCAGTAAGTTTTTACAACAGCTCCTACAGCTGATTAAGCAATTTCTTACTCTGTATAAATGTCAAATATGGTATAGATTGTATCCTGTGTATTATTTTGCTGTGTTGATGATTTTTTACTACTACTTTCCACTAGTCCTAACATACACATTGTGCACAGTATAAAATTTCATCCACCCGAACTGTCAAACAGAAAACAAGGTTATGGATGCTTTTAGTCACGTTAAATCAGTCCTGAAGTTGTAATGTAGTAAGCCTAATGTCTCATAGTCTGACACTACAATAAACAATATTATTTCTTTTATATTTTTTTTGTTTTACTCCAGATACTAAAAATGGCATGAAACATTAGTCACATTGCAGAGATAATGGTACTTGCATATTAGAAACAAAGTTGAGGGCCTTGCGCAATTCCAGTTAATAAGAACCTTGTATGCAGCCCAAGCAGACATAACAAACAGGCCTTGGCATGAACATCAGTGGGCAAACAAAAAACCTATCCCAAATTCCTCACTGCATAAAGAATGAAATTAATCTTAATACCTTCCTCTTACCATGTTTGTTTTTATTTTTGGTTAAAGATAATCTACATAATTGTAGTTGGTCTGCTCTCTCAGTATGCAGCAGCAGACATGCAGACTATATGCCAGTATTAAAGGATTTGAATCAAAGACTCTGTCGGTAAGTGATATTTCTGTGTCTTTACAGTGGGAGCTGTCTATCGAATCCTTCTGCAATGAAGAATTTTCAATAAAGACTAGTCATTATTCCTGCTGCCGTCTAAATGGCAGAAACAGGCTAAACTGCTTCCACAACAATGCCCCAAACCCAAACTACGAGCCAACAGAGGAGATCCCAGTGCCACCTCTCCCCTCCACCACAACCGACAAATTTGTGTTTGATCCCAACACTTGCCAGAGGTATGCAGGAGAATAAATAGGTTAGGCCCTGAGAATATGTCCAACAATTCTTCACATTTTTCCTATGGTAAACCAATAAACTTATTCTACTGAGTATTTTCCTATTAACCAAAGTCTAAAATGACTTGTTCATCTGCTGCATAGAGCTCTATTGTTGTCCAAAAAACCTTAAAAACACATAAATAAGTACCATTGCACTAATTGACATGTTCTTTTATTACAAAGAACAATTGACACTCTAGTTTATTCGTCAGTCCCACAGATAGTACAATTTTTTTTTTACATGGAATGGGAAATAGTACGATCATAGACAATTAGACCAAATGATAATCAGCAGTAGCATGCAGGAGAGGGACATGAGACGATTCGTCCCATGCTGTATTGTCATGGAGAATCTTAGGTGTGAGGCAATAGAAATTTGTAGTGTTGTAATTTTGGATACTGTGGTTTTGTGCTGCATGTTGTCACAGTAAATATCTTTGTTAAAACATTGCTCTACATTTACTGTAATATACAGTACTATGCTGTACCAATGTTCTATTTTCCCTGTAATTTTTGCATTTATGTATTACTGGAAAATAAAAATTGTACCTATACATTAATTGCAGTTGCTAGTGCTCCATTGTCCTATTGACAGAACAGCTAAAGGTTTAGTGAAATTTGACTTACATTTTATTTTAACAGGGTTAGCTTGTTCGTTAACATAATGATTTGCTTGTGTAAAACAATGGTTATGGTTAAGGTTTTGGGTGAGGAATGTCCTTTTAGTGTTGTGCTGCAAGAACTGTGTCAAATGTATGTGAAGCTTTGGCAATGTCAGGGATGCTTAAAGAAATAATCCCAAAAAAACAGGGAAAGGGAGTAATTCAAAGACAAACTAAGTAGAAAAGGGTGATGAGGATGAGGTTATATCAAAAAACACATACTGACTTTACAGTCTCATGCTTTACAGGGAAATGAAATCATCTACTTCCCAGAGAATTGTCATCAGCTTTCCTCCTGGACGACCCACTGCTGATACAATTAAATCACTGTGCCACAACCAGATGTTTCGCCCTCTCTATAATGTGAAATGCCTGCTAGACTCAGGATATAAATTGCTTGCACATCAGGCAAAGACCATTAATCACATGGAAAAGGGATTTGAACAGTGTTGCAAAAAGCAGGGTATGCTTGACTGTGCTGATCAGAAGGTAAAGCTCGAAACCCACACACATAAATGTTTGCCTAATTTAGACATTTTTGAAAACTTATCATGGTTTCTCCTTTTGTTTTTAGTGGCGTGAGGAGATAAACAAATTTTGCTTGGGAAAGAAAGGTAGACGAGTGGATGTTCCCTGTTGTTTGGCTGATAGGACAAATGATCGATACAACTGTTTCCAGCAAAACTCTCCAGACCCATATTACAATATGACTTCTGCCAATAGAGAGCTCTCACTCAACAAAATCTGTGATGCTCAAAAAATCATTAAAAAGATGTAAGACACTATTTTCCACATCACTCCTTCGATTTACTTTTCTCCTTTATTCTCTTCTTCCCTTTCTTCTTTTCCTTTTGAAATTTTGAATGATTTCTTAACTCAAAAAAAAAAAAGAATCTGAAATGTTTTTGCTTAACTATTATAATATGATGATGCCACATAGTGTCATCAGTGTTGTCATGGCCCTAAACATGTGTAAACAGTCTGTGAGTAATGTTATGACACATATTAAGGATATGATTGTACTTTTGGTTCCTTGGTAGGTTTCCTCTCCAGAGTTTTATGGACCAATGCTGCCCTCTGTCTGACCAAGATGAGACAGTTTGTTCTGTGCAAAAGGTGAGTGAGTACAAAGTTTATAAATATCAGAAAACATCATTTCATTTTAAATGTAAAGTTTAGCTGCTGATTACCAGTAATTCTGATTTTGTAATGTATATTTCTTGTTTTTCTGTCTTTAGCTTGAGGAAATGTTAGGGTCCATGTGTTCATCAAGGAGAGAGGGGAGGAGTTATCCAGCTGTTCGCCGCTGTTGCTGTGGGCCTGCACAGGAGACTCTACAGTGTATGTCCAAAACTCTCAAAAGTCTCTTTCGCCAGAAGAAGAAAAAGTGCCCAATATCTTAAACCCTTAGCATTTGGCTTCGTACCCTACTGAGCACATTAAGGGAGATGGTAAACCAGCAACAAATATGTTTTCAACCAATGAATAGGAGCAGCTATTACAGCACAAGGCAATTCATAAGGCAATCTGAATAGGGACCAAGCTTCATACGGCCAGTGCTGTGCTCAATCAACATCAGATTATAAACTTTGCTATCTCTTAACCACATTTATAAATAAACACATTTTCATTATTGTTTTTAGAAAAAAACGTATGTGTCTCAATGGTCCACTATTTTTACAGGCGGCTTTTCAGATATTTGATTATGAATGCATTGTCTTTATTATTTTGGAGCTGTAAACTTTGTTCTTTTTTGTCTTTTTAGTTTGTTTTGTGGTTAAAATCATATGTAGCTGAATTCAGTCCTGAAAACGTACTTGCTTGATACTACTTATTACCATGTGACAAACTTGGCAAGGTATTAACTGTTTTGTCAAGTGTATATACATTTGATTTCAACACAAGTACACAAAATATGTGAAAAAGAAAGGAAGTTGAATCTAAAGTTGAAAATTAAAGCATATGTAACTTGTTTAATAAAGGTCAGAATCTTACCTTCTCATAGAGTATTTTATACCATTTTTTTTCTACTAAACATTTGTTATATAATTATCAGTGATTGCAGTTATATATTCTTTAAGAACTTTGAAATGTGATGTTTCTGAAAATACAGTATTTTAGGATACCTTTTCACATCTTGCAATTGGCACCAAATGATAATCAGCCTTTGATTCTAGCTAACAAATAAATCAATGTTACTTGGTTTTCTACTCAAATGTTATTCTTTCATTTAACATCATAAACATGACACAAAGTCATTCTAATATAGGACACGCATTTTGTAACACTTAAATAATGTGTTTTATACATAAAGCAGACAGCATAGTAAATGGAAGAACTTAAAAGGAGACATTAAAACACCACATATAATATAATAAAAATAAAGGTAATAAGGATTAATTGTAACTAAAAAATAAAAAAAGAAAGAAAATGAAAAAGAACAGGGGTGTAAAACTGGATCTAAATATAATATAAAGTCATTTGCAGTTCATATTCAAACAAGTGTCTCATGCATTTTGTAGCTATTCAATATCTTCTAAGTATTTCAGCATTCCAGAGAGTATGAGAACAAAATATCAACAATCGTAATTTGTAACATATATTTTAGAGTTTTTTCTGTCAGGTGGTGTTAACCATGTGTTAACAGCACTGCTCTCTGATATTATAAATAACACCGAAGAAACTCCATAAATATTATAAGCTATTATAAAATTCAATGCTGGTCATCATCGACAGGTGTCATGGGAAAACAGTGCTTCGAAGCCTGCTGAGACCGGTGCACATGCCCTCGCAAACCCAACAGGCGGCGTTAATGCCGTGGCCCTTCATTGTGCGTTTGTTATTACAGGAACAGTGAGAAAGTTCTCCTGCAGTCCAGCGGGGGCGCTGTGGTGCTGCTGCGACATGAGCAACCACTGTAGACGCTGTTTGTGATGTGAACAGTCAAATCATAATGGCGACTGCTGGAACAGCAGACTCGGGTTCTACTGCCCCGACAGGTAATCAGTTTGTTGACCCTTCGCTTTTGTTGTCCTGGAGCAAATATACAAACTGATCTGTGTAACATTTTGTAGCGATGAAAGTGATGTGATGTGGCTATGGCTTTATCATGCCCCGGTTAGCCTATTAGCTATCCAATTAGCGTCGAGGCTTTCAACCTAACAAATAAACCCAGCAGCGGCTAATGCTAGCATATCTAGCTGCTTTGATAATTAACCTTAATTTTAGTTGTTATTGTTAATGGCACAAAACGTTAGGGACAGTCTACCACAATATGTATTCAAATGTGTAATATATGTGTATTTTTGAATGTATATGTAACCACGAAAAGAAATTTCGTGGGACCACGTTGGCCAAAGTGTCATCAAACCGTTAATTTCAATAACGGTTTTTTATGCTAATGAGTTAGCTAGCTATATGCAGAGCTAAAATGGTTTAGGCTTTTGTTTTTGAACGCATGAATGAGACGTGTTCTTTCCTTGCTTCAAGTGGGTTTATCCTTCCATAAGACCTTTACAGTAGCCCAACCGTTACCTTTCCTTTTTCCTTGCTTTCTATAGCGTTACCATTCCATCTCCTCTTGTTCTGTCGCTTTAGGTTTGTGGTAAAGTTAGCAAGCGAATTTACTCTACATGTAATACTCTAAACAACAGCCTTCCGCCAGTTAGCGTAGGAGAGGTGCTATCAAATCAAATAACTGACTTTATTAGTTTCCTATAATATTTTACTTAATGACACGATTATCATGCACAGCTGCAGATTGAACAGACGTCATTTATTCTGCTCTCTCTGCTCAGCTAGTCAAAGCTTTGTCTAGGAACCTTCATTTGAGATTGTTGCATATGTATTGCTCATTATCTCCTCTTTATCTGTTCTCATTGGCAGGTGGTTGGTAGTTAAATGCTGTCAGACATTTAAAACAATGTTGTTTTAAATGATAGCATTAGCACAAATTAGGGAGCTGTTGCAGCTTGCTGATCTATTTAGTTGTTCTTCACTTGTGCATATGTTCCCTATGTAGAGAGAAGTTGCTCTTCTCACAAAAGCTACCCGGTTTAAATTAGGGATTTAAAAACAGAGTACAGTCCTGTGGCTTCCAGATGGCTAAGAGCCTGAGACTATACAAATACAAATTCTGTTTAACCATCACAGACACTTGAATGACAGTAATGTCTGTTCTGTATTAGTCTTTATTGGCCTTGTTTCCTAATTTAACCAAAAACCAATATAATTATACACTCTACGTAGGCAGATCATGATATTAACAAAACACCAATGTCCTATATTATTGCCTTGCAAACTGGGCTTGCAGGGAGTTGTTTAGGGCACAGATGGTTTTCCTATTGTCACAAGGCCCTACACTGACATGCTTAATTCATCTGGTAATTATTAGTTTAATTCCTACCCTAAATAAAATGACAAAATAATACCAAATGCATTCCATCCATCCATATACTTCAGATATCCACAAACAGTTAACTATAATGTATAATAACAGAAAAGCAGAAGATCTTTAATGAAGAATGTTAGGACCAGAAGAGTTTGTTGCTTGAAAATTATCACTCAGTTACCAAAATAGTTTTGAATATTTTTGTGATTTAGTCACGTAATTGGCTTCCATGCTGAAGGAAACATATTTTCTTGGACATACTGTATATACAATCATGCTTTAAATTTGTTCAGTATTTCTCATTTACTTGGTTTAGCCATTTAAGCTGACGATATCCTGCTCTACAGATATTAGGACTTGGTTTTGGAGGAGAGCATTACAGCGAGGTATCTGCATGGGTGTGCGTGAGTGTTTCTGCGTGTGTGAGCAGAAACTGCATGAGTAGTGATGATAGTGTGTTGTTTTACATAATGAGAGGAATGTGGGCACAACGATGTTCTCTGCTCCTGGTGGATTGCAGTGTATCCCTGTTAACTAAGAAGAGATGCATGGATGGAATTTGTGATTTTGGTATATTAACTCTCCCACCTTTCATTATATTAAATCTTCTGTGTGTAGATGTGGCACACAGAATTGTTACTACAAATAAATTGTCTTTTTAACATTTTTTTAGTATCTATGCTGACCTTTGACACTGCAACATTGAAGTAGATGTTGCCATTGGTTACAGGCTTACAGTGTGGGTGAGATAGTAGGTTTTAACAGCAAGTTTATGTAAAGACAGAGGTAATTGTGTTGATTTTGTTTCTTTTTATTTTTCTGTTTATTTTTCTGACCTATGTGTCCTTATGATTGGTTATCCGGCCAATAAATGCTACACATTTACATTTAGTCATTTAGCAGACGCTTTTATTCAAAGCGACTTACAAGTGAGGTACAAGGCAAACAAGAATCTAAGTCAAGGAGAAAACATCAAAGCAAAGTCCTATCAGAAAAGTGTTCTACTTTCACGATATGAAAGTACATCTTAACATATTTAAGTCTTTTTTTGGTGGTGGTGTTGCAAGCATTATGTGTTCATAATGTTAGCATATTGAACATAGTAAAAATGATCAAAGTAAAGTTACTGTGAAACACAAAGTAGGCTGTTAAAGAAAAAAATAGAAATGGTACAATTTTTTTGAAAGGAGTTGTAGACATCCTCAGGGACCAGATAAATCTGGGGCAGCTAGCTCAGGGGAGAGGTAGTTCCAGTTCAGAGAAAGCTGTTGGTATTGGAGTAATGTTTAGCAACTAACTACATATAGTTCTTCTCTCATCAGTGGTGCTATATTTATTAGCCAGTGCTAGAAATAGCACTGATAATTAACCAGCAGAGAGTTTCTCAAACATTGATTAGCATATTCTTCCACTTAAAGTTTGCAATGTTACAAATTACTAATTAACTTGCTTTTTGTATTTAGGAACCAGCAGCATTCGGAAAATGACCCCTTCAGAGGTAAGGACAATAGAAATTGTCTCACTGAACCGACAAAATCTATATTAAGCACGGCCGTAAGTAATGCATATCTAGTCAACTCTGAGGATTAAACGAGAACAGTTTTAGAGAGTTTATGCTCTCATTAATTCAAGCAGGACATCAAAAGCTTTTTTCATGTTCTTGTATACGCTCTGTGATAACATTATAAATGCCCTAAAAAGTTTTTGTATTGTCGAAAAGGGTATATTTTCAGTACCCGTGGAAATAACTATAATGCCACAATGATGTTACTACAACTTCTATATCAAGCTAATGATTGCTTATATTAGAAGTAATTTAAAAATAGCCTAAAACTTATACACTGCCAACTTCTTCTTCTGTGCTCACAAGTATGAGGCCTTATTTAAGTGTTTTTTCTATTTGGCCCTTCTCCTCAGATGCCCGGGTCTTCGGGCACAACTCAGACTATGAAGAAGACCATTGGACACCGTGGTGTTGAGACCACAACAGGAGAGACTACCTATAAAAAGGTTAGAATGGTGCAGTGGGCAGTAACACTGGTTTGTTGACAGCAGCATTGAAAAGTGGAGAAGGACCAGTGTACACAGCCACCCGCTTTCTAATTTTAGTTTGGGAATTATTTTCACTAGATGCCCAAAAATAGTAAGTGAAACAGCAGAAGTCACAGGGATGAAATGCTGTTTGTTGTACTGCTGACTCTGCCTGTTCCTCTCTGACTTGTTTAGACCACGTCATCTGCATTAAAAGGTGCAATCCAATTGGGTATTGCTCACACAGTTGGTAGCTTAAGCCAAAAAGCGGAGAGGGATGTTCTCATGCAGGATTTTGTAGTGGTTGAAAGCATCTTCTTCCCCGGGTGGGTATCAAAAGTCATATTTGAATGATTATAGTAAAACAAGAAATATTATGTTGTGTAGTTTCATTGTCTTTTTGTTTCTCTCTCATTTTCAGCGAGGGCAGTAACCTGACTCCTGCTCATCACTACAGTGACTTTCGTTTTAAGACTTACGCTCCTATTGCTTTTCGCTACTTCAGAGAACTCTTTGGCATTCGGCCAGATGACTACCTGGTCAGTACTCATGCCATCTTCTTTAGTTGCTGTTACCATATTTGTAGTGTGGTTGTTTTGTTTTTTTTGTTTTGTTTTTTTTGTCCTTTCGGCTTATCCCGTGACTTCAGGGTCGCAACAGCGGATCAATGTCCGCATGTTCATTTGGCACATTTTTTTTTTTTTTTTTTTTACGCTGGATGCTCTTCCTGACCCAACCCTCCCCAATTTCTACTGGGCTTGAACCGGCACTGCACAGCTGGGGAGGGGAATGGGCTGTTAGGGATTCAGTGTCTTGCCCAGAGACCTCGACATATAGCCAGGCCCGGGGATCGAACCACTGACCCTGTGGTCTTTAAAACAGTGTAATTCAGTGGTTTTGCCTTTTTTACAAGCCTGTTTTGAGTGCTAACAGTGGCTTCCAGTTTTACCTTATATTTCTGGTTGGCTTCTACTGTGAGTACTTTGACTTTTTTGCTTTGTACCAATTTTAAATAGCTATAATTGCATTGAACTCTGTTACCTTGTCTAGAGCAGCTGTAAGTAATCACTTATTAAGTGCTCTTATCTCAAAACAAAACAAAAAAACAATCTTGTGAGTTTTCCAATAGTTTACTTGAGCACCTTTCACAGAAAGCTCTTGCAAGATCCTCACATGACCCCCGATTTTAAAACCCCTGATTGGGGTAACTTAGTTATTAGTTGTGACGGCATATGTTCTCTATATTGAATGGATATTAATGCAATGTCCTCTTCCCCCTGAAGTATTCTTTGTGTAACGAGCCACTGATAGAGCTGTCTAACTCTGGAGCCAGTGGGTCCCTCTTCTATGTCTCCAGTGATGATGAATTCATCATTAAAACTGTTCAACACAAAGAGGCTGAATTCCTTCAGAAACTCCTACCTGGATACTTCATGGTGAGACTGGATGGAGTAAACAAGTGGGAGTGTGTTTCATATGAGTGATGATATTTTGTAGTAACTATAATTATGCTAAGACAAGGACTCTTAAATGAAAGTTTTAAAGATCAAATATCTAATTTATTTTTCATATTTCTACTTTCCTCCAGAATATTAATCAAAACAAGCGCACCTTGCTGCCCAAGTTCTACGGACTATATTGCGTTCAGGCCGGAGGCAAGAACATCCGTATTGTAGTGATGAACAATCTTCTGCCTCGGATCATCCCCATGCACCTTAAATATGACCTGAAGGGCTCCACCTATAAGAGACGTGCATCCCCTAAAGAAAGAGAAAAGGCTGTGCCCACTTACAAAGACTTAGACTTTATCCAGGACTTGCCTGATGGTGTGATGCTGGAATCAGACAACTACAATGCCCTATGCAAGACTATACAGAGAGATTGCTTGGTGAGTTACACATATGTGTTTCATTGTCTGATTGGTTTTTGCAGTTTGTTTTTTCATTCACCATGGTTTCAAGCCTCTCAGCACACATGAAATCACAAGACACCTTTGAACTCTTCTTCTTTTCCTTTAGGCTGTTCCCTTTCAGGGGTCACATTAGCAAATCATCTGCCTCCCATCTAACCCTATCCTTTTCCACTTTCATCTTTCCCAATGACGCACCGAGGACCCTACTACCTGTCTCCCTAATCACATTAGCTGTAGTGGTCCAGTCATCTGGAAGCCCCTCCTGACCACCCAGAGCCTGTCTCAGCTCCTCCCTGAAAACTACATAACATTCTTCCTTTTTCAACTTCCACCACTTCACCTTCTGCTCTGCCTAAGTCCTCTTCATCTTCCTCACCACAATTCATTTTACACACCACCATCCTGGCTACACTCTCCCCTAAAAATTCTTTACAGTCACTAATCTCTTTTAGATTACAACGTCGACACAAGATGTAGTCCACCTGAGCACCTCTACCTCCACTCTTATGTCACACCCTATGTTCCTGCCTCTTTTGGATAAACGCCATCTGTCCTTCAGTGTTCCTGCCCTGAAGACCAAAACTGCCTGCCACTTTCTTCTTTGTTCCTTTCACCAACATGTACATTAAAATCTGCACCAATCACCATTTTTACACATCTAAGGAAGCTCTCCATAACTTCATCTAACTCACTCCAGAATTTCTCCTTCTATTCTATTCTGGGAATAGACTGTTTGTGATGGCTTTGATAATTTCAGTTAACACAGGATTTCAGTGTGTTTTGAAATAATTTTTATCAGTCTGTCAGGAAAGCTGAACAATTCAGAGGAGAGGGTCTCCATATCATCTATTTGGTGACCAAAATAACACCAAACAATATTGTTGATCTTTGTTTCATTTCTGTACCCTAATTTTAAGATTCATTGACAACAATGCAGGTCTAAACCAGCATGATGTATAGATCAGGCATAACATTATGACAACTCAGTTTAAAATAATTAGCTGGCCAAAACATTAGAACCACCTCCTCTTATGATGCACTCCCGTATGACTCCGTTATCCACTTTGACCTCAATAATTACCCATAGTAAAATTTTCACCTTTCTCACAGTTTCAACCTAACAACTGAGAAATTATAACCTTGTAAAAGTAAAATTCATGGCAGAGCCACTTTATTGGATTCCATTAACTTGCACAGGTGATCAGAATGTTATTCCTGATTGGTATATATGGAATTGGAACTATCAAATTAAGGTTACCCCATGACAAATCCAAATTGAATCGTGTCCCTCATATAGAGTTGTATTGCCTCCCATTATATTGATGTGTTGTTTTAACTTCAAATGAAAAACTAAACTTCTAGTTTCATGCAGTTTTATCAGTGAGAAGGTCAACTCCTTCTTTTTGTATGTTTTATGTAGCTTTTGCAGAGTTTCAAGATTATGGATTACAGTCTTCTAATGGGCATCCACAACATGGTCCAGGCCAGTCGAGAGCGAGAGCGCGCTGGGGGCCCTTCGGGGGACATTGGGGGGTCAGAGGGAGCTGTGACTCCAGATCAGCGCCGGCCTCAGGCCCAGAAAAGTCTGTACTGTACAGCTATGGAGTCTATCCAGGGCGAAGCTCGAGGAAAGGAAGCTTTGGATTCAGAAGACCAGTGAGTGATAATGTTAAGTTGTGCACAAGCAAAGTAAATTTAATCTGTGATAGGGATTTGGCAATTAAATGATCTGTTTTTTTCCTTCCAGCATGGGGGGTATTCCAGCTCGTAGTAGCAAAGGAGAGAGGTTGCTGATCTACATAGGCATCATTGATATTCTCCAGTCCTACAGGTCTAAAGAATGGCCAAATGAGTTCTTCATGCTTAATTCGTGAACACATATCCATTTATATAAATGGCTGAATATTATTTTCTATTTCCCATTATTAAGGTTCATTAAAAAATTGGAGCACTCATGGAAGGCCTTGGTCCATGATGGGGTAAGAAGAGACTAAGAAAAAGAAAAGATCAGTAAGCAGTGAAAGTGGTCAAAATGGTTCAGAGTAGGATGATTTAGTGGACTTAAAATAACATTATTAACAAACAATATTAAGAAAATGTTTAGCGCTAGGTATTGAACTTTGATACTTTTTTTGTGTTGAACTAACTGCTTTGATCCTGTTGAGTATTGAAAAATGCCTTGTCCGTATTACCAAAATGTAATACTTGAGCAGGGCTTGATAGTTGGAGCGTTTCACATATGCAACTAAAACAGATTGTGAGCGTAAACAAATTGTTTGAGCAGTTGGTGCGACTCCCAAGTGAGAATGCTGACTGAGTCGCAGCATTTTATTGGCACTTGAAGAAAGCTGTGAGTCAGTTTAGCACATCTGAAGATATAGTCATGGTGTTAATGGTGGAGTATTCCCTCTTTCTGTGAGCTCTCTGTGGCCGAGGGTGGAGCTCTATGGTACACACACAGTGACAGGTCACGAAGAGGACAGAAAGAGTCCAGCTGAGACACTCAGGTCAGCAATGGTTAATGTTATGCTTGCCTCCTATCGCCTAATAAGCTCTGGGAGTATAAGTTAATAGAGTATAAAACACTCATTAAACATGCTAAAAACCTGCAGCAAAGCAATAATAGTTTGGTAAACAAGCTTGCTAAGAGCATGGTAAAATGAGAGCTGCTCAGCCTAATTTACCACAGTGTCTCAAACAGATCAACCTCTGGTGGTCTTTCTCTCTCTGATAGAGTGCCCTAAGAGACAAAACCTCCCCCAGTCCAAACAACTTAACTTTAAGATACTATGTTAGGCTAAACCTTATTGTACTTACAGCTCTCATTTTACTGTATTTATAGTGATCAGCAAATAAGCTTACCATGTTAACATATAGCGACAGATACCACACGGTAAGCTGAATTTGCTTGTTCATTCTTTTAATGGATCTTTAAAAAAATTTTTTATACATCTAATATTATCTCTTAATATTTGATTGACTCTGAGAGCTTATTTGCATGAGCATAGATGTTGTGTGGTTGGCCTCAGCACAGCTGCATGTCTCTTCCTGCAGCTCAACACTTATTCACCGCTTTGTGTGGGGATCAGCTTCACCCTTTGCCACACAGATGCAGAGATGAAAAACTGCATCATTAAAACTATAAATTTGTTTTCAGCTGAGAATCAGTTAGCATTCCTACTTGGAGTCACACCTGCACACCCAAACATTTTTTTACATTCACATATTCAAACTTTTAGTCGCACATGTGACACATTCACACTAAAGAGCCCTGTTCAGGTATGAAACTTTGGTATCGAATGAAGCATTTGTTAGTACATGATCGGCAGTTTGGTTGGTGTCTCAAAATAAAATTATCAAAGTTTGATATCCAGCAGAGAGTTTTAAAGAGTAAAAATTATAATTACAACAAAAATGCCAACCAGACTCAACAGCTTCCTTGACTGACATGTAAAATCTTCTTGAAATTAATCGCTGAGTAAAGTTTAAAAAGAATGTTTAAGAAAGAAAAAGGCTTGTTGCACAATGGAATTTTCTTTTTTAATTGATTTTGTTAAATTAATACTGAAACAAATATGAACATGCTATTTTTTAGGACACTGTTTCAGTTCACAGACCTGGATTCTATGCAGACCGTTTCCAGCAATTCATGTGTAGCACGGTGTTCAGGAAAATTCCATGTGAGTATGCCTATCTGTTTTTTATTTTTTAATTAATTTACTTGATAATATCCAGATTCCCTGACAGCATATTAATCCTATTTGCTTAACTTTTCATATCCACTGTCTTCAGTAAAACCATCACCATCTAAAAAAAGCCGTGGTGGAGGTCAGGGAGGGCTTAGGAGGGCCCCCACCCTGGGAGCACCCATCCCTCTCTCCCATGCCACAGGACAATCATCTGCTGACTCCAGACTGCTCTACAACAGCCACTTTAAAAGCACAGAATCAGAGGCTGACGGTGGTAAGAACTGAGGCAAATAAGAAATTGTTCATTGTTTCTAAACCACCACCTCTTAGCTGTGTTTAGCTTGATGACAATGGTGTTAAGCTTTGCAATCATTCAGCTTCTTATTGATTGTTTGTTCCCAGGTGTGCACACAGACAAGCCAGATCTTGTTCCAAGGACATCTCCACTGGTAGACAACCATGCTTACTGTGAGGCTAATCTGTCCACCTCGTCACTAGGCAGTACAGAAGTGGCCTCCACTTCACCACCACTACGGTAAAGACAATAATACATTACCTTTATGCTTTCAATTCACTTTTACACTGTGTTTTAATTTTCTTTGCTTTTAATGTTTACTGTAGGTCTGTAGGAGTGGAAGTGCACAAATCAGCAAACCCAGACCATGACCAGGGTGCTTCTCACAAGTAAAACAAGACAGTGATTGGTCATACAATAACATTCTCGTCATACTGTTACAAGCATGTTTTTTGTTTTTTTTCCCCATTTGGTTTATTCATGAGTCATGTCTCATAATTTGCCTTTTCTTTGTCAGTTTGGGTGCAGAAGGGGCTGCAGATAACTCCAGCAACCTGTCTGGAAATGAAGATGTAGTTTCACTGTCTGACATCGTCCCAGAAACCAACATTTGATTTGTAAGCCTAAAATTTTATTAAACATATCTAGCTGAATATTATTTCCACATTTATTTTAGAATAAGTAGTACCTTTCCTTAAATCTTCCATAATCTTTGCATTTTGTCTTCACAGTAAAGAAAATAACACAATGCCATCTCCAGATGAAACATTTGGGGACAAGTTGAGGTGGGCTGAAGCAAGGAAAAAGAGTAAAAGTCACCATCTGTTCCAGACTGTCTGTTGCACCTCTGTTCTCACACATACAGTATTTACAGAGATTATTGCATGAAGCAGGGAGGCGCAGTCAAGGTTGTGACAATAACAAAAGCAGTGATGGTAGGCTTTAGTTTTTTTCAGCCATTAGCACTGTGTACACAAAGTTGTTTCTGTCTGCCCCAAGACCCCATTTTCTTTTAAATGGCATGACCGAATTGGCATAGTAAGCAAAATAATTGATAGTTTTTTTAAAAAACCAGCAGTCACCAGTGGATGGTGAAGGCAGTCAGATTCTCTATGAAGAGCCAGTCGTCGTGCCTATTTTTTACACCATGAAGAGAAGTGAGTGGGCATAGGCAGCTGTTCAGCAGGAACAGACACACATTTAAGTGCACATGATGCGCATAGCCTGCTTTTAGCCATAGTGAATATTTTCCTGAGTGTTCATGCAGAATGTAAGTGGGTTCACATTTCCATGACTCACTCTCTAGTATTACTGTTTGCGTACACCCATTTCCCCAGTACACCTCTTAGAGTAGGAAGGGGATACTCAGAGTAGTCAGTGGTAATTTTTTAAATTTATACTTGCTGCTGTTTACCCTGAGATCATGTATGCATTGCTTTTTACTGATTGTGAACATACATATTCTAAGTCAGATTTAAAAATGGTAAAGAAAGGGGTTGAACAATATTGATACATTAATATTTCATGTTTTGTTATAAGTTATTCTGCTGGAAGCCACAGTGGTGCTGCAAATGTTAAAGTAGACCTTGCCACGGCTGAATGTACATGTTTTTCTTATACAGAATGTGTCTTTTTAACATGGCAGAACACATTTGTACAACCCTAAAGATCTCCCCTTCTGATGTGACCTTATATGCTGAAGTACAAATGAAAACAAAAAAGCTGCCATCACATGTATTTAAGTTATCAGTTTGGAATTATTTCAATCTACTCTCCATTGTCATGTCTGTGGCTTTACAAGCGTGTCCCTCATCTAACATGGGATTTATAACTGACATTTTTTTTTGCAGGTTAGTGTTGTAGTCACACAGAGAAACATGCTTTTATCACTACAGTTGACATGAAACTGCCGTTTGTCTGGACCAACCAACAGTTGTAAGGTTTAATGAAATTTCATGTTTTAATGCAAACACTAGCACTATCCCTTTTGTTATGTGAATGTTGAGTCACTTTTGTTCATCATCTCAGCAAAACCTTTAACTCTACTGACATAAGACAATAAGTATGTCTGGTTTCTTAGTATTCATTTCTGCTGGTTACAGAAATGACACCCGCCCACATCTACTCTTGGACCAATATTACTAACCATGTGTACATTTTAGTTTTAGTATGTAGGCTTATTGTTTAGTGCACTAAACAAGCTTTAGAGGTTGCTTGGCTGGAACCCTTTACACCACAAAATATCTCTTAAAGAGAAATTTAAATCACTACTAATTATAACATCTTACACCTCGTCACAATAAATTATTGTTCTGATTTGTTGGTCACGTGCAGTCTATGCAGCAGAGGACGGGAAGGAGGAAATGTGAGTTAATAAAAAGAAGAAACATTACACATGTTTATCAATGCACAGTTGAGGATTCAGGACAGAGTCTTGTATTATAAAGCAGGTCGTGGCACCAAAGAAAAGAGTTGGGAGTTCCTGTAAATATTCAGGATTCAGCACAGTTAATATGAAAATTACATTACACATTCTTGGATATGTACATGGACTGGTAATAACACTGGGTTGACCTGTGTTTTAATATTTTTTTCTTAAACTGGACGTCCTAAATAATTTCATGTCTGATGGGCTGTATCTGACATAAATTTAGTCCTTGTAAGGAGTTCTTTTTCCTTATTGAAGAATTTGTTTATTTTGTGTCCTGAGACATT